>NC_138038.1:38099532-38362939 GCF_964106645.2 Podarcis pityusensis
GGACTAGATGGATGGGATAGAAAGGACTGACAAAACCCGAGACCAGGAAGAAGAGACGATGGATGAAGATTGGAAGAAAGGTTTAAAAATTCATTTAGAAAATCATTGTAAAATTAATGAGTATTAGAAAAATGTTGGAATGAAACTATTTGGCTTTAGTAGAAATGTTAAAAAGAATTATGTATAAATATGTTATGTTAAAAAGAATTATGTATAAATAAGTTTTAAGTTTTAAGCTTTAGGGCTTTTTATGGTAAGATAAGGTTAAAATAAATTAAGGTAATTTAATGACAGAATATAGTGAAAGATGGAAAGGATTTGCTGAGATAATTAATAACTAGAATACAAAAAGGGGAGGTGTGAGGAGGTCGTTGAAATAAGTGAATGAAAGATAAGATATTGAAATTGTTTGATGTGTTCTAAACTGTTTTTGTTTTGTTTTGTTAGTTTAATGTGTTAGTGTTATGTAGTGTTTTTGTATTGTATTGTATTGTTTATTTTTTTTGGTAGTGTTTAAATTGTTGGAAAAGTAATAAATATTTTTTTAAAAAACAAAACAAAACTGTGGAATGATCTACCAACTGAGTTACATCTTGCCTTAATGTTATACTCTTTTAGGAGGACAGTGAAGATGTAGCTCTTAAGAACACATGAAGCATAGCTGTCAACGTTTCCTTTTTTTAAAGGGAAATTCCCTTATTCCGAATAGGATTCCTTGCAAGAAAAGGGAAAAGTTGACAGCTATGACATGAAGAGGCCTTCTTCATGTGCACCATGAATAAAGAGGCAGTGATGGGAATGGCTTTCCTTGAGGAATTTCATCAATCCCCATCACACCTTCACCATTCTGGGAAAAGCTTCACCTGTTGCATCTATGTAAAATCACGTTCCTCAGCCGCTGGCTTGACATTTCACCAGGGCAGAAAACACCAAAGGAGAAAGTGGAGGGTGTGTGTGTGTGTGTGTGTGTGTGTGTGTGAAGAGGACCTAGATAACACGAAGCAAGTGTATAGGTAGCAGAGGCTTGGGGGATCGAGTGGGCAGAAGCTGAACCCACCACTCCTGGGTTCACTGTGTGGTGGGAGAAGGCAGAGCTGGGGCTAAGCCCGGGTGGTGAAGGACCTGGAGGAGAGCAGAAAAAAACAGGGTTTCTGGTCCTGGGTTCGCTGGACAGGACTGGCTTAACTTCTTGCAGCTCTTTACTCGCGTCTGTTTTCATGGAAGCTGAGCCCCGCTGAAGTCCGTGGACTTAACTTCGTCCAGCAAAAGCATGCGAAGGGTTTCAAGTCTAAGCAGGGCGTCCTCGGGGAGGAGAGAGGGGCCACAATCTTCTCCCTTCCCGCCCTGCAGAGCTCAGGGATGATGGGAGTTGTAGTCCAACAACATCTGGCGACCCACAGGTTGAGAAAGGCTGCTCTAAAGGCTCGTGTGCAGTCGGGGGGTCCTGCATACAAGATACATAAATCATAGGTGTATTTACATATGCATGCATTAATTGCATCGCTTCCTGCAATGCTTCCCAAATGCTGAGCACAGATTCAGGGGCTGCGCCAAGTTCTGGAGAGGAGGCGGTGGAGGGAAGGTAGGCGAGGCAGGGTCTCCGTGGGTCGCGGAGGCGAGCGCCCTCGCCCGGGGGGGGGCGCCAGGATCCCCCCTCGGCTCTCCAGAAGGTGCGCGAGAAGCCACCTCCGCGACCCGCTCCCCCTTTGCGCGAGAGGACGAACGTTGATCTGGGAACCTCTTCGGCGTGAGCCGGTGGGAGAAGCCGCCGCGTTTCCGTCAGGACACTTTTCGCTGCGACACCCACCTCCTCCTCCTCCTCCTCCTCCCCCACCACCTCCAACCTCCCCCCAGGAAGAGCGAGGTAGAAGCCCCCCTCGCTCAGCCCCACCCTGACAGAGACCCTCCCCCCCCTCAGGGCACCCCCGGGGTCTCCCCCCCCCGTCCTCAGTTTCCCCTTCTCTCCCCTGAGGAGCCTGGGCTGCTGGTGGGCAGCTGCAGGGGGAGGCAGCGGGGCAAGAGGGCACCTGGCTCTGGATGCCCACGGCTTTGCTTTCTGGGGGGAGCGGAGGGGCACCTGGGGAGGCTTACCTCCCTCTTATCCTAATATCCCTCTCTGCTATCAAGCAGGGCGGCGGGTTGGTGGGTGGAGGCTGCTGTTGCTGCTGTTGCTAAACTGACGTTTGGAGCCGGATGCCAACTCCCCGAAACCTGAAGGCTTGGATCCTTTTACCTTTGCCAGAACGTGTGTGCCTGCTGGATAGGTGCCACCGATCCCATATATCGCTTCCTCTGGATCATTGCTGCCGGCCAACTTCGCTGCTTCTTGGGTTGCTACTTCTAGATCCGCCTGCCGTGCCTCGGGTGCCAAGGTGGCATTGCTCAATCCCTTGCTCTTTCTTCATGGTAACTTTGGACTTGGGCCATGTTCTGTTGCCGGCTGTGATTCAACATGCGCCCCGGATTGGTGCCACTAACCGTTTCGCTCGGATCCGTGCCATCCACTGCCAGCTAATACTGCCGCCTTGGATCGTAGACTGGAAGACCCCTCTGTTCTCCACCTGGACATTACAGCTTACTTCACTCCAGGATGGAAGCAAAGGGCATGTTCTGGTGCCTGCCTCACCTTGGCATGAGGTTTTGGTGCAGAAATGAGAGTTGAGATTGAGACTTTGGAACGCCACCCAAGCAGGGTAAGTTTGGATCCAGTTCTGCATATGGAGGAAGGGGCTAACTGAGAGAGAAAGTAACCTGGGTGTCTGCCAAGAAAGATCTTTTGGGATTTTGATGCCAGTCCTTAGGCTGTGTGTAAGTCTGCAAGACTGGGAGTTTGGGAAAGCTGTTGCATAACCTAATGACAGGTGGCCTATATTAGCATATTGATGGAAGAACCCCAGAGCTGGGGATGGAGGCAGCTGATGCCTACAGAAAGTGGAAGTGCTCCAAGTCCCACCCACCCCACCAAAGCTCTCCCACCATATCTTCCCTCAGCTCCACCCACCAGAGCCATTCCCATTTATTCCACCCCAGCTTTGACCATATGAATGACCATGTTAGCTAATTTGATCTTCAGTATCAGTATGCCTCTAAGCACCCTGCTTTGTAAGCTTCCCAGAAGCATTTGGCAGAACGTTGGACAAAACCAGAAATGGAGGACAGGCGGAGGAGACGTGTGAACCCCAACCCCACCTTTGACCACACATTCCCACTGCAACACAAACTGCTTGCAATACTTTGGTATAGCTGAGGTGTAATAATAAAATGACTTTCCCCCCAACAGCCCTCAGGTCAGGGATTCTCACAAATTTCTAGGTGTTAGTGAAGAGGTGTATAGATACTATAGACCTAGATTCTGGCACTACATTTCCACGTTTTCTAAGTTCTTTCCATTTTTAGTGGTTCCTTCTCCATGTTGTAACCTCTCCTCCCTCCTTGCCTGAGTAAAGGATGAAATCTTATCACATCTTCCTACTGTTGCCTTTTAGACAGCATTTATTTAGATATATCCCCTGTCATCTAACTCTGCTGTAATGGTTGATGGTATTATATATACCTGCTATAGATGGGGTAGGCAGGGTGTTTTTTTCTGTTGAGGGCCACATTCCTTCAGGGGTCATCTTTCAGGGTGGCCAAATGCTAGCAGTAGATGGAGTCAGAATTGGTGGGAAGAGCCACAGACATATTTGTTCTGTCTTAACTAATCTGGAATAAACATCACTCTGCTTCTATTTTCACCACTTTTACTTCAAATTAAACTACCTCCTCTATACAGGTCTACTCAGAAATAAGCATCACTGGGTTTGATAGGGTTATTCTCAAATAAGTATACAAATCCTTTTTTTAAAGTACTGTGTAGTACAACAAACCAATACAGTTAATGTTCTGGAATGCATTTCCTCAAACTGAACACTGAATACTGGCATACTAGAACATTGAATAGAAGTATGCTTTTAATTGCAATTATTTTTAGAATGTTTTAAGCTGTTTCTACTTTGTTTTTATTATTGAATTGTATATCTGTTTGCCGTCCTGGGCTCATTCGGGAGGAAGGGTGGGATATAAATACAGGAAGTGATGATGATGATGATGATACAGCCAGAAAAAAAATTAAAACCAGTTTATATGTATCATTCAAAATCTTTCCCCTTCTGTTGTTGTTGTTTAGTCGTTTAGTTGTGTCTGACTCTTCATGACCCCATGGACCAGAGCATGCCAGGCACTGTAAGGGGAGGAGGAAGAGAGAGAGGGAGAGACAAAAGATGGAAAAAATAAGGAAGAAGCCAACAGGAAGGAGGAACTCGGGGGGGGGGGGGTGGAAGTATGAGAGTTCAGAGGAAGCTGGAAGCCCCATAAAACAAAGTTGGGGGCTTTAGATCACCCACCTGTAGCCTACAGTTCAATAAGATCTGGTTCTTTCCACAGATGGTAAAAAACAAAGGTTGCATTCACATGCTACTTTGTACAGTATGTGTCTTTAGGGGTTTTGCTAGGAAGCATCCTTGGAACTCAACATGTGTGAAATCTCCAAATCTAGGGAAGGAGCAGCCCAGGCAAGTGTGAAGTCAGTCCCGCAATGTCCAATAGGAACAATACTTAATTAAATGTATATAGGATTGCAGGGTTAGTAGCTTTATTTGCTGGAGCTGTAAGCTTCATAAACGAACCAGCTAAAATTTTGCAGTCCAGTCCTGTGCTTGTTTGCCAAATTCAAGTAGATTTACTGCCAAATAAGTGTGCTTAGGGTTGCAGCCTTAGTCCTGCCTGGGAGTAAGTCCCATCAAACAAAGTCTTGTTTCCATGTAAGCATGTGTGGCATTGGGCTGTCGACTGAGTAATCAGTAGACACCAAAGTTGTTGGGTAGTGTTGTACAGTGAGGACGCAGTGACTTATTATGTGTAGGTATTGTGGTTCTGATATTGGTGTACCAAGCGTGAATAAGAAAACATTCAAAATGCCTCTTATTCTAAACAATGAGTGGTAGCTGTTCTTTATTACGCTGCTAGCTATATTTGGCTTCTCTAAAGGGCTATATTAGTTCTCTAAAAAGCATCTATATTGAGGGTTGGTTATATGCTATTTATTAATGGAATTGTTTCTTTTTAAAAAAGAAAAGTGGGTGACAAATCAATTGCAGTACAGCTCTTTTAATTGGCTGGCAGCTAGGTTGAAGTCCATATCATGATAACTGTTTCATAATTTTTGATCCGGCAGTATATCACAAATCCTCTGTGTGTGTGTGTTTTATGCAAAAATCACAATGTGGGAAAAACTGTGATGCCAGCTAATGCCTCTACATAGCTCAATCCTTATTTCAGACATTGTGATATATCAGTATATTTTGCAATGTTTAGCTGGTGATATAATCACAATGTCGAAAACCAGATATCACCCAGCCCTACTGGCAGCCCTACATAACTGCAGCTCTAAAAGTTGTGTGACCCATATAATTCCCACCTCACACTTTTCCCAATTAATGTGCTTTCTTTCTTATTGCAGACTTGGCATTCCAACCCAAGGGAATACACATAAGGAGATACTTATGGAGCTGCAGAGACATTCCAAGTCTATAGGAGACCCCCAAAGACCACCAGAAACCTTGGAACCCCTCAATCCACAAGAGCCTGCAAGCCATGTGGGACAACCCATCAAGCTGGAGCTGGGGGGTGAGGGAGGGGGTGTCCAAACATCGCCTCCTAAACTCTCTCGCCCGCCATTGCCTTCTCCTGGTAGCGCCCTCCTTCAGGGATTGAATGGGCTGCCAGGAGCAGGGAGGCGGGCACTTGTTCCTGGAGGGACAGGAGGCACAGAACAAGGGGAACCCTCTCGATTGGGGCACTACTTGCTGATTGACAGCCAGGGGCTGCCATACACAGTGCTGGTGGAAGAGGGGGTGGGAGCGGCAGGGGACCCGGAAGGGGGCGGGAGCGGAGGGTCCTTGCGTAAGGTGTACAGCTGCCCTGTGTGCTCGCGGACATTTGAGTACCTGTCTTACCTGCAGCGCCACAGCATCACCCACTCGGAGAGCAAGCCCCACGTCTGCCGGGCGTGCGGCAAGGCCTTCAAGCGCACGTCCCACTTGGAGCGCCACAAGTACACCCACTCGGGCCGGAAGCCCCATCAGTGCCCCATCTGCCAGCGCAGCTTCCGTGACTCGGGGGAGCTCTCGCACCACCAGCGGGTGCACACGGGGGAGCGGCCCTACCAGTGCGAGGCCTGCCACATGCGCTTTGGGGAGCGCAACACCCTCCAGAGGCACATCCGCCGGAAGCACCGCCTGCAGCTCCTCCCGACACCGTAAAGGCCGGCCTTTTCGAGACTGAAGTTGTGCCACGAGAGGATCAGCATGAGAACCTCGCTGCCCACCCAGGCCTTAGACATCTACCACCTGGGCGCAGCTAGCACCCACCCATGCGACGGCAACCCTGGCCTGCAAATGCCTCCCCGTGTCTTTACGGACCTGATACTTCTCCATTTGCTGGCCCAAGGACTAGCTGTTGCGTGGGGAAAATGGGAATGGAGAACCTCGCCCACCTATGCCACAAACTATCCGGCATGCAATAGCCAGCTTGCAAAATCCCAGCTTAGGTCCCTCCTGCCTTCTCATGCCGCAAGGACTTGGTATGGACACACTGGCCTACCTTCCGCCTTTTGTAGAACCTTGTCTATCCCGTCTGTCTGTGCTCCTTGCAACCTGGCAGGGGGATTCCTTGCCTCCTGCTTTGTCCCCATCCGAGTTTCCACTACCCCCGTAGGTCACTCACATCCAGCATGGATTCACGGGCCGAGCTCTGCAACACAGAGCATTGCCTGCTAGCATCTGTTTCTGCCACAGTGTCATAGGGAGAAGTTCTTGTGGCATATTGGGGATATGTGGAGGGAGGAATCCAGCAGACCCTGCCTAGAACGTGCATTATGGCACAGACACTGTCCCCTCTGCGTATGCCTGGAGGGTATGCTATCATGCAGAATGGCGATGCATGCCAGTTAAAAACCTCCTCATCTGCAGACATGGCCTTCGAATCGATTAGGGGCTAGCCCTCTCATGTATGCACTGCGACCCACAGACACAGTACGGAGACCTCAGCCTGTCAGGAAAACTAGCGCATGCCTATTTTGGGAAGATCTGCTTTGCTTTCATGCAGAATTTGGTTCCAGATTAAGAGCAGGTGGTGGTGGGCAGCCATGAAGAGAACTCTCCTTACTCTACAATAGCCATGCAGGGCTTCCATTTGAATTTAGCAAGAGGTTCAAATCGAATCTGGCCAGTTTTGATTCTTTATTTTGAGTCCCCTGCAAGCGTCTCAAGCATGGCTACTTGGTGTACGATGGAGGCTGTGGCCTTGAATCCTGACATTCCACCTCAAGAACGCTTGGGCCCAAATTTCTCCCCCTCCTTCCCTTACAATAAAGAGCCTATTGAAGGAGCATAAGCAAGAGGCTAGAGAAGGCTGGGTGGAACATCAGCTGAATTCCATGTGCAGGAAGAAAGTCACTTTTCTTTAAGGCAGTGCCCAAATTACAGGGAAGCCAGAGAGGGCCTTTACCTGTTGCAGCAGCTCCCTTGGCTACTGCTTTTTGAAGGCTACAGGGGACCACAATTTGGCTAAAATTAGAAGGAATGGGGGGGTGCATTTCCTTAAGGCTCCTCCTAACCTGCCCTTCCATCTATAAAGCACTGCTTTAATGAATTCTGGCTCTGAATTATTATTATTTTAAAAATCTAGATGGGGAGTATGGGTGTTGAAGGATGGAATATGGGATATTCCCCAACTTACCAGCCTTAACAGTCTCTTATTTCCAAACCCTCCAGATTTTTCCAGGGAAACAGAGTTGGTGATTCTACATTCCTTCCAGCGGCGGCGGCTGCTGCTGCTACTGGTAGTCCAGCCTCCAGATCAGATCCATGTGTGGACCCATCAACTCTGGTCAGGCCTTGTTTTCTTCTGACCCCTAATTAGAACCATTTCAACCAGCTTCCCAAAGAGTTTCAGGCCACGGTCTATATACTTACGGGGTGGGTGGGTTTCAACCCCAGAGATGCAGCAACAGAAAAATGTTGGTCTTCATCCCAGGCTTACTGCCAGTGGGATGTATGTGATAAGACTGCTGTGGTTTCCTACAATAATTAACAAACATAGAATCTCTGTTTCCTCGACAGGGAGAAACAATCAGGAGACATCGATATACAGGCATGTGTTCCAAGGTATCGGCTAGCCTGGTACCTCCAAAGCTTGCCAGGGAGATTCCTGGATCATATTTCCTCTGCTTCATATTTAGTGTGGAATTTTTAAACTGTGTGTGTCTTCCTTTTTTTTTTTAATTAAAAACAATCCTCTGGGGTTTTGGTTCATCTTTGTGTGCTAAACGAATAAAGTTCTGCTGTGTTACTTCCATTTCGTTGAGAGGATGTAGATCCGTTGGCAAGAATTTAGCCCTTTGCTGGGTTTGAGAAGAGTGCCTTTCAGCTGTGTAACTTCTAGGCATTTGCAAAAGGTCTTTTCTCAAGATGTGGAGAATCACTTGATTTCCTTGAACATAGAAAGGGGGGTGGGTGCTATAGCTCAGGGGTAGAGCAGCTGCTCTCCATTGCAGATGGTCCTAGGTTCAATCCCTGATGTCTCCAGGTAGGGCCACTCTGAAACCATGGATTGCTGCTGCCTGGCATTGTGGAGTGGACAAAACAGATGGCTCAATGGTCTGTCTCGGCTTTCTCTAAAGAGGTTTTGTTGAAGGAGGAAGTGTGGGATGCACACTGAAAGTAGCATCCTTTTATGAATTATTATTTTTTACAAAAACCAAATATGCGTCAAGAATCTGCCAGCTGAGTACTCAAAATATGTAAATCAATAAAATGTAAGTATATCACTTGTTTTGCATAAGCTTTCTCAGCTACATGCTTTATTGTGAACCCAACATTTGCATTTCCAGAGAATTTGGAATGCTTATTATTTTAGTTTTAAAAGCTGGGTATGTTAGCCTACCAGGATAAAGCAGTTACAGATAGGTAGCCATGTTGGTCAGGATAAAGCAGTACAGGAACATGAGTACAGAGGTCGAAGAAGGAATAGAGTAGATGCTCGTTTTTCCCAGCTTGACCCATACATTGGCCAAGCAGTCCAGAACCTTGCTTTGGGGGAGGGGAGGTGGAATGAAAGCAGGCGTGCTTGGAAATGCAAATTCTCCTTTGAAAAACTGCATATAGAATTGTTCAGAGCAAACTGACATCAGTCCAGAATATGTTTTAGGGTGTACATACTGGTTCGATGACATCCTGCTCCCCAGTCTAGAGAGAAAAGATAAAAGCTGTTACAGCTGAGATGCTGGTATGATAGTATATGTTAAAAATAGATTTTTAAGCCTGCTTTTTCGTGAGGAAGTTGTATGGAATTGTGTGTGATGTGGGGGAAGTGGACAGGGAGGAAAAACCTCTCAGAGCCATCCTGAGAATGTTAGAAGATTCCAGAAAGGCACACGTCCCTGGTTGAACTGTGGAGTTTGCTGCCACAGTATGAAGTGCTCGCCACCAACCCAGACAGACAAATTCATGGAGGATGAAACTACAGATAGCTACTAATCACAATGGCTGTGTTCTACCACCCAGTGTTGGAGGCAGTGTGTCTCTGAATACCAGTCACAAAAGGGGAGAGGGCTGTTTCATTCATGCCTTGCTTCCCATTGGCATCTGGTTCACCACTGAAAGAACAGGATATGGAGGGGTGGGTCTTCTTATGCTCTCTTGAGAATAAAGATGCAAAGGCGATTTTTAACTGCAACTGGAGCATTTGGAATCGCAAAAAGTGCTTTGCAGCACAGACCCTTTTCTAATTCATCCTGGTTTATTACACCGCGGATAAAGCATATTTCAACTAAGCTAAATTACAGAACCAGCCTCTGATTCTCCCTACTTTGCAAGCGGGGCGGCTGTGTCTTTAAACGAGGGGAAGGAGGTGGGGCGGAGGGGAAAGAGTGGTCATGTATTGCTTGTATTTCTGACTGCAGACAAAAAGCCAGGGCCATCTCCCAGTTCCCTTTAATTTCCTTTTTGGTTGCACTTAAAGGGGAGGTGTGCATTCGGGATGGGGAGGAGGGAAAAGGGGGAGGGGAGTTTTCCCAACTGTTTCTTCCCCCTGAAGGAGGCGGAAAGTTGCACAGGGACGGCGGCGGCGCTGCAGAATCTCCCCGGTACCAGCCTGGATGGAGCAGGTACAGGTGAGGGATTCCTTTGTGGAGCAGGAGGAGGGGATGCCAGCGGCCAGGAGCGGCTGCCGGGTGCAGTGCCCGAGGATGAGTAGGGGACTCGCGTGCCAATGGGGGGGGCAGGCGGGGGGGGGAGAGGGAGGGACAAAGGGACCCCGAGTCAACCCAGAGGCGCAGGGCGGAGGGCTTGCAGCACGAGCACCGTCGATGGCGCTCCCCGCGGACCCCGGCAGCCTGGCCAGCGGCGGGTCCCCTGCCCTCCACCTTTGGCCATGCTCGCCCAGCTCCGGGCTATTGTTCTCTCCGCCAAGAAGCCGGACTCGTTCAGGGAGGAGGACGAGCGGGATCTGTTAGGAGATCGCAGCGGGGTGGGGTGGGGGGAGAGAGATCTAGACGGGGTTGGGACGCTTTTGGCTGGCAGCCAGGATGCCCGGGAGGGAGGGGGCCGGTGAAATTTGGAGGGCAGGCGGCTGGGTGCCAGGCTTGGAGGGAGTGGGGCGGGTTAAGCGCCCCGGAGGGGAACTCGGGAGCCGGGACGCTAGGCTGGGCTCTTTGATTGGTTCAGAGGCTCCATCGAAATGGGCCTAGGAGGTAAGAAAGCAAGATTTGGGGCAGGTGGGGGGGGTGCTAGGGTCAAGGATGGCATTTTCTGGGCCAGGCCGAAAGCTCATCCATCCGGAGGGGCTGGATAAAGATGATGGTGGTCCTCCCGTTTCTTGTTTACCCCCCACCCGCACCTCTGATTCAGAGGTAAACAGCCTTTTCACATGGAGTTTCCCTGCAGTGATCCTGGGCTGTCTGGGAAGGGAGCAGCAGACTTGGAATTGGGATGCTTCGGATGAGCATTGAAAACAGTGAAGTCCAGCCAGTCAGCTTGGTGGTCAGGATGCCTGGGTTCCTTGGGCGAAGATTTAAACCAGGGAAAGATTTGGGTTAGAGCTAAGAGCTGAACAAGTTATCTGGGAAGTTCAGGACACACTCGCTGTGGGGGAGACTTCTGCATCCTTCGGTGTAGAGCAGGGGTAGGCAACCTAAGGCCCGTTGGGCCAGATGTGGCCCAGTCGCCTTCTCAATCCGGTCCACAGATGGTCCGGGAATCAGCGTGTTTTTACATGGGTAGAATGTGTCCTTTTATTAAAAATGCATCTCTGGGTTATTTGTGGGGCATAGGAATTCGTTCAGTCCCCCCCCCCCCAAAAATATATAATCCAGCCCACCACATGGTCTAAGGGACTGTGGACCAGCTCATGGCTGAAAAAGGTTGCTGACCCCTGGTGAGGTCTGATTTAAGCTGGGGATACCAGACATGCTTGTTTATTCATTTAAAGTATTTGTACCCAACTCAGGCACATTAAAACACATTGTAAAGGCTTCGTAGTAAGTTCTGCTTTTAGCTGAAATTCAATGGGAACTATGCTAGAGAATTCTGGGAGATGATTAATACAGAATTAAAAAAGATCCTTAAGATCACATTTCCCAAAAGACCTGAGGCCTTTCTATTAGGATATCCTGAAAAAGGCACTCGATCTCTTTTTAAACGCAACCACCGCAGCTAAAGTGGTATATGTGAAGAAATGGAAAGAAAAAAAGATTCCCACGAAAGAAATATGGTAGAATAAATTGATAGAATACACAGAATTAGTAACTATGACCGCAAAACTAAGAAATAAGGATGAGTCACAGATAAGAGATGAGTGGAAGTGTTTTGAAAAGTATCTCAGAGGGTATAATAGTCAGTTTAACCTACAAGTAGGAATGAACATAAGAGCAGCAGATAACATTAAATAAGGGAAGATTTGTGACAAAAATGGGTGGAATAATAGATTATGCAGCCGACAAAATACTACCTAGAATGCCATGGAGAGTTAGACTGGGAAGTCCAAGGATAAGAAATAATTATGAATATTTTATGGTGTATATATAAGTTGTAAAACTGCATAAACAAAGAGAAAGAAAGAAAGATTCAATAGGATCACACAAGAGTGAACCTTTCTGTGGCCACATGGAGTCTGGGTAATTGTCTGCCCAAGGAGACCTTTCTGGTGTTTCCTCTGATAATTTTTTGCCATTGCTTTAAGACAGATCAGTTCCAGCTGACATTTGTTTAATTGGAGGGTTTTTATTTCCTTCAGTATTTTAACTGCTGTCTTGTTTTCATATTGTTCTCAACTGACCAGCTTAACTTGGTTACATTGATGTTGCTTTTATATTTTGCTTTTAGCCTCGCTGGGCATTCTTAGATAGAAAGGCTGAGTAGAAATTTACTTAAATGAAAGCAGCATGTGGGCTTGGGTTAGGGAAGGGAGGTGAATTACACTCGCAGCCCCCCATTCCCTGATTCCTTCAGGATTTAGCAGAATCATCTCCTTCCTCTTCAGCCTTCTAAAAGCAATAGGTAAGGAAACCAGGCCTCTACTGCTCCCTGTGTAATTCAAGCTCTGGCTATTTGATCTGCCCACCCTACCCGCTCTGTTTACATCTCTGCCTTTCCTGCTATTTCCAGGGGAAGATGCTGTGAAGCAGGCATTCTGCTGGTGTGGACTCGCCAATGGAAATCCAGCTGGTTAGAGTGAAAGAAGAGGCAACTCCAGGATTGCCCCCTGTCTGCCCGCTGTGCCAGGAGGAGCTGCCGAGTCTTGCTGGGCCCAAAGGGCAGGCTCTACAATGCCAGGGCTGCAAAAACCTCTTGGTCGAGCCCCGGGGATGGTTGCCTGGCAACCAAGAGGCCCTGTCCTTCCTTGCTGAGAGGCCTTACAGCTGCTCCTTCTGCCCCAAGCGCTTCAAGAGGGCCTCAGACCGACGCGACCATGAGCGGGTACATACAGGCGAAAGGCCGTATGGCTGTGGCATCTGTGGCAAGCGTTTTACTCAGAGCTCAGTGCTCTCTGGCCACATGCGCATTCATACTGGCGAGCGGCCCTTCCGCTGCGGCGTCTGCTTTAAGTCGTTCAACAACGGCTCCAACTTCCGCAAGCACCAGCGCATCCACGGGCACCCGTTTGGCTACGGCAACAAGGCAGGCGACGGGAAGGACTGCGCCTTCCTACCTGAGAAGAAGTTGAGCCAGCTGGTGGAAAGACAAGGTGGCTACAGTATAAGCCCTGGCCTGCTGCCCAGACAAAATGGCTGCCAGGTCGTCAAAGAACTGAGGGAAGGCGAGAACAAGAGAGGCCATGACCCCAACAGCCCTTATGTGAACGGCTTTAGCCAGGATAGTGGCCTGAGGCAACCTGGCGATGATGTGGACCATTTCAGGCAAATTAGACTAAGGGGAGATAATGCTAGTTGTGGCCCTAACCATGAACTGAGGCAAAGTGGCCATTCTAAGGGTCTAAGGCAGGCAAGTGATAGCAAAGGTGGACTGGGGGGAAATGGTGGCACCGGCCAGGGACCGATGCAAAATGGCCACAGTTTCAGACGCCAAAAGTACATTGGTGGTGAAAATCCCACTATAGGCCTGAGGCAAAATAGAGCAGAGGGAAGCCACACTCAGGGAGAACAGAAGCATCATGTCGGCAGCCACAATGGCAAGCTACTGTTAGACGACGGCAGTTGTGGGAAAGGCCTTTTGGAAGCTGGTAGCCACAAGCTGAGTCAAGAGAGTGGAGTTGTGGGCTGTTTAGTAAGGAGAACAAATGAAGACTACCTCAAGGGTCCAAAGCATAGTAGTGGGGAGAGCATTGGTGCCCACATAAAGCAGAATGGCAGAGGGGAATGCCCTGTCAGCGCACTGAATCCAAGCAGGCGCCTCAGCACCTCAGCGCCAAGACAAAATGGCCACCATGGAATCGCTGCCCATGACCTCAGACAAAATGGTGCTGGCCACTTCAGATTGCTGAGGCAAGATGGCAGCAGCAACAAGCAGAAAGAGGTGGCATTTCAAGCGTGTGCCCCGGGGAAGATTAATGCTCTCACAGCAAAAGTGTCTGTCTGGTCCTGTCCTGATTGGGAAGAGACCGATTTGGAGACAAGAAGAGAAAGGGGGGAATTTGAAGGATGCTCTCCCTTGGACATGCCTGCTGGTGTATCTCCCTGGGAACTGGAGAGCCCTGAGCCATGTTCTCTGCCTTACGATATTTCCACATCTCCTGGACATGGCTCCTTACAAGAGGAGTTTAGAAGCACCGCTCAGCACTGGGAAGAGGAGGGTTCTGCACCTTGCTTTCCTTTCCAAGATCCCGAGCCTTACGATCAGCCCTCCCAGTCAGCATTCGATTCCAAGCCTTTCCTCTGCTTTGCATGCCCCAAGCAGTTCCGTCGTGCCACAGATCTGAAGGAGCACCTGCGGGTGCACACGGGCGAACGGCCCTTTGGGTGTGCTGTCTGTGGCAAGAGGTTCACACAGAGCTCAGCCCTGGCCACTCACCGGAGACTGCACACTGGGGAGAAGCCCTTTGAATGTGCCGTGTGCTGCCGGCGCTTCAATAACTCTTCCAATTTTGCCAAGCATCGCCGGCTTCATGGGCAGGAGGGTGCTGGGCCTGGTGGTAAAGGGGTGGCGAAAGACCAATGGAGTACCAAGTCACAGTGACTCTTGAGGAGGAAGTTCTCCATGGGGAGATGACACGCTAGCTGTTGGCAGAGCTGCACGTACTTCTGCACCGTTGCAACAGTAGATGCTGATTTCAGCGTCTTTGCAGAATCTCATTTTTAACTTTGTAGAAAACAGCAAGCTTCTAGCCGAGGCTTCCTCAGCCTCAGCCCTTCAGATGTTTTTGGCTTACAACTCCCATGATCCTTAGCTAGCAGGCCCAGTGGTCAGGGATGAGGGGAATTGTAGTCTCAAAACATCTGGAGGGTTGAGGTTGAGGGAGCCTGTTCTAGACCCAAAGGTGTGTTTTGGATAGAATGCCAAACGATGGTTCTACGTTTCATGAGCAAGCCTTGGCTGTGGGTTACTTACCCCCTCTTCTTGTTCTTTCTGGTTCTTTGCAAATAAGAGATTTTCTGCAAACTAGACCTAGAGATTATAATCAAACCATGGTTTCTAATTCTGGCTTGCAAGTAAAATATGGTTGATTTAATCAAAGTTAACAAAGTACAGGAGGAAATTGGAGCATGGGGGTGGGGAGGGAGCAGTCGGTAGTGCAGTTACTCAGGAAAGGGTATTTTATGCAGCAACGCTCTATGTGGAACTCTCCCCCATGGGATATTTGTTTGGTCCCTACAGGAGAAATCTTTTAACATAAATTGAAAACACTTTTATTTACCCAGGCTTTAGGGTCAAACTTGAGTTTTGCGTTTCTCAAGGTAGTATGCTGCTGTTGCTGCTGCCGCCGCCAGCAATATTTGTTTTATTTGTAGCTTTAGGCCATCCTGTGCTCCTATTGGAAGGGTGAGGTACAACAATGATGTATTAATAAGTCTAAAGGCTCAATAATATAAAGTGTGGTTTGGCATTCCATCTAAATGTAGCCATAGGCTTGAGGGCTAGGATCTTGCAGCTCTTTTTGTTTGTTTGTTTGCAATTACCTGTGAACCAAATCTTACTACTTTTCTTGGTTTGGGCATTACATCTGAACCAAACTAATGAAGAGAGAGGCCTAAAGTGCATGGCTAACGGTCGGTAACATTTCTGAAATTGAGGCAAGGAATAGCTGAGCACTTCTAGAAACCAGTGCCTTGTACAGGTGTCTGCCCCTTCCCACTGCTAGCAGAAGAAAAATGGTATTATATGAAATAAGCAAGTTATCATTTACTTCATTTGTGTAACTGTACACAATTGCTAGAGTGCAGATGGTTTGGGCTGTAATCCTATATCCGTTTTCTTGGAAGAGAGCCCAATGAACTCATTAGACTTACTTCTGAGTAGACATAGGATTGTACTAATAGATACCAACACTAGGTATACTGATGCAGTATTGGGTTGTTGTTGCTTTTTTAAAAAAGCAGATGCATGGTCCTGCTCATAGCGATCATAACCCACAATTTCTAATGTGTGTTTTTACCCTCAGGAGGGCAAATCTGAAATGATTTTTTAAAATGTATTTGAAAAGAACTATAAGTAAATAAAGAGGATGAAAATTAAGATTTGTTCATGTTACAACAAGTTGGAGAAAAGGTCTTTAGAAGAAAGGTCCCCCAGTCTTGTAAAAGTTGTAAGCAGAAATCCAAAGGTAGAAATAAAAGCTTCTGAAAAGTTGTAGCCACGTTTAAAACCAAATTATTCTTGACATTTTGCTTTGCAAGCACTAGCCAGTTAAAAAATATTTTGTTAAACATAGTTGAATTTGCATAGAACCCCAATGGAAAAATTTAGGTAGAAAAAATTGTTGAACCAACCTCTCAGGCTACTTGCTGTTACCAAAGATAGTTCCATTAAACAGCTACCTTAAATATCCATTCCAAATATTATCATCAGTTTAGACCTCTCAGTTGCACATCAAACACTTTATGAATTCTTTTGTTTTCTAGCTTTTTCCTGAGACTAGGCATTCTCAGTTCTGCATTTCTCATGGCAGATCTTGCAGTATAAACATTTGAAGTTTACGTGGTCTCCTCCCAGGGGTGGGTTTTAACAGCCATTTCCTGTATGCAGCACTTTTGCTTCATTGTCTAAGCTGGGTGCATTGTACCAATCTCACAAGAGAAAAAAATTCCATGTTGGAAGTATTACTTACCTCCAGTTTAAATTTTCAATGTTTCTCATAGTGCTTAGGCTCCATTTGTGATAGATAAATTTTAAGTATCTCCTTCAAAATGGAGCATCACAGAAATGTCTGTCACACAAGATCATGTAGATTTACCTGGTGTTAATAAAGGTCCCTCCCACATACATAATAGGAAAAGAAAAAAGGAAGCAAGAGCCAAACGCAGTCTTCTGGGCCAGATGCTCTCCAGCTTTTCCAACTTGCCCATCCTCTTAGGGATGAGCCAAAATTGAACCTAGCTCAAGTGGTAGAGCAGAGACTTTGCACAGAGGTCCCAGGTTCAGTTACAGACATCTTAATGAGAAAGGACTGGATAGCAAGTGAGGAAAGTCTTTTTGCCTGAGGGTTCTGGAAAACCCAGGAGACAACACAGGCTACGTCAGGGTGGTCCAATGCTCAACCCTCAATACCGTTTTTAGTGGCCCTCAGCAACATATGATGCCCCTCCCCACCAGGTCTTGCGCTGCCTTCTCAAAGTTTGTGGCCCATGGGTTCCCTGTCCAAGTACTCTTGTGGCCTACTTGGTTTGAAAAGTTGGGCCGCCCTGGGCTACATGAACAAACACCTTGATCTGGCATTAAGCCTGTAAAGTTAAGGAGGAGGAAAGGTTTCTCAAAAACAATTCTTCCTCGCTTTATTTGCTTGCAAAGTTTAACATTCTGATTTAAATTCACCCAGCTTCTAGATACCATTGGGACGCTCTGTTCCTGAAGGGCAAAAAGAGAAAGAAAAGCATCCTACTTGGTATGCCGATACTTGTCTTGTTAATGCTTTGGACTTAACAAAAATTTCAATTTCAACAGCAACACCTGAATGTGTGTAAAACTGCAATGTTGAAATTTTCCTGCATTTTTTTGAATGCCAGCAAGTTTGCTTCCAAGGATCATCTGAGCCTTCTCCATCTCCAGTAGCCTATATGAAACTGGCAGAGTAGAGAGTTGGAAGTGCTGGTACTCAACCGTTTGCTTCCGAATGTTCAATTTCTAGGGATGACCTCAACATTATTTTTAAATGTCAGTGAGATTCCACAGAGTCTCCTCTGCCTTGCCTCCTCCTTCATACCAACTTGTTGGAGAGCTGTGGCTCATGTAGCTGAGGCACCTCACTTAGAATAAGAAAGCCCTACCCACTGCCCTGATTGGCTAAAGGAGGAAGGTGGGACCCCAGGACGGCAGAAAACCACTTCTAGTAGAAGACTGTGCAAGATTTCTGGCAAACCCACCTTGATCTTTCTCCTGTAGCTGGGTATAGGATTCTGCTCTTCCCACAGTCCAGCTTGTATCAAAGTTTTAAGCTCTGATAACATGATACTAGCCACTGTGGGTATCTATCTCCTTTTTTTGCTGCAGTTCTTGGGGATCTACAAGCCCTCATGTTCTTGTGCCCTTTAATGGTCCCAACACTTCAGGAAGCCCTGTCTAGTGGTCTAGCTACTTGGGATTATTAAAGCTCCCTCCACACCAACAGTTAGCAAAACAAGCAAATCTGGAGCCCTCTCAATGCATGGGACATACGCTTTCCAATTCTTTTTTTTTAATGTTTGTTTAGTCTGTACATCGTAAATCAGACACTTTTAAAACAATAGCTTGGTTTAAAACACAAACACACGCTCCCATTCCCCTAACCCCGACTGAGAAAAACACACGCTGTACAGTTCCCAAAGGGGCACCACCAAGGAGGACGGGACAGGTTATATCGGTCCAAGCCCATCAGCTGCATGGACAATGAGGGGGTCCTATACATATTATATTTTAGTACACGTTATCATAAGGGACTTGAATCTTGGCACCAAAAGTACTGCACTTCCTATGGCCAATGGGAGAAAGGGGTAGTTAGAAAAAGAAGTATTTATATATAAACGTATGTATTTATAGATCTGTATTAATATAAAAAGTCACCTTGCTAACATGATTGCAATGGGTTGGATCCTATCTGCGGCAGGACTCTTTTCAGAGATCGCAACAGTCACTGGTCTGGGAATGTTTGAGTCCTGTCTCAAAAATGTCCATCTCCCAGTTTGGGATGAGTGGGGAGCGTGGGAAAACATTGCCCGCTGTCAGAACCAGAGAATCCATGTTCCCCAATGAACTGGAGGGCTGATGGAAGTTCAGTTGATTGTGTGTCTTGCGGCATCTTAAAACGTCAGGTCTGATGCTAGGAAAAAACAGGAGGATCTTCACAATTCCCATTCACAGCAGGCAAGGCATCAGGGGTGATGAGAATCTGTAGGACAGCCAGCATCCTAGTGATGCACACACTTCAGAGCTAAGAGTCCATCCAGGTATATTTATATAAAAGGCAGAGCAGTGAAGCAGGAAGGTTAGTTGGCAAGTCTTGATCGCACACTCCAACTGGGTCTTCAAAAGTATCCCATTGTCCAACCAGAATGAAAACCTGGAACACCTGTCTTTGACCTTCGTCCCTACAGAACTTTCCCACAGAATTCAAGCCAAAGAATGCCACCTCCCGGGCCTCTTACTCTCTAATCCCATGACCTCTCTACTCCTCTTATAGAGGAAAATTAGAAGTGCTGTTCAGCTCTTTTTCAAATAGCATCTTTCACATGAGAGGGAGGCACGGGCATTTCGCATCGCACCAACTATCCAAACCAAACTACAACGGAGAACAGGGAAACATACTTGGAAAAATCAAACCACTCCTAGAATGAAGAATGGGCACAAGTTTCATTTCTTAAGCAAACCTGATCTTACAAGTGACAGCAGGCAGATGAGCAGAGTGCCTGCTCTCTGGCATTAGAATTTTGGCTGGAAACAAAGATAGCCATTTTGACCTCAGCTCCCTCTTCACATGTAAATAAAAAAATTAAAAGGGTGAGCAGGGAGGCGAACTCTCTCTTGCTACTTTCTAACCATTGTGAATACAGGAGGTGATTAAGGGGTGTTAAGATGGAGTAACTGCTCTTCTAAGGTCAGAAAACGTTAAAACCTTTTTTCTTTTTTTAAAAAAAGAAGAAAACTTTTAAAAACTTAGGATGAAAGTCAAGACTACATTTTGTCAACTGTAGGAAACAGAACACCATTCTCATAGGCAAGGCGTGGCTGAATATATTAGCATAAATTTTGTGACTGAAACAGGAATTCCATAGTTGTATGGAAATTTGTCTTCTATATTTTAGGCCTGTAAATTATTCTGGAGGGGGAAAAATCCACTGGAAATCCTGTTATGTGTGAGACAATGTTATGTTGTGGTTTCGAAACATAGTATTTTTGTCTTAGGTCACCTGGGAATGCCTAAGACTTGTTTCTCCCTGTCATGTTCCATCGTCCATTTGGGAACCTACACTTAAAACAATTTGACAGACAAATCATCTGCTAGATTAGTTGTTGTGAACTCGCTTGTTATTCCTGGGTAATAAAGTAGATGGTATAAACAACAGCCTTTAGTGTGAGAACAGGTCATCAGTTTTGGGGTTACCACGTCTTTCCGTGGGGTTTCCGTGGAAACCATGCTCAACTCAACGCAGAAGCAGCTCTTCCTACGAAGCAGGTATGGTATAAACAAGATACACTTGTATTCATAAGGAGGGAGGAGAATCTAATATTAAACTCAGCTCTATTGGCAAATTACAAAGTCAGGGAGGGAAAATTCTATATGGAAAGTTTCCATGTAAGGCAGGGAGAGTTATATCCACCACCATAGGGAGAATCCACTGAATTTCAGCTACAAGTTCAGGCCTTAAAACTTTAGTATAAAGATAAAACAAGAAAGAGAACATCCAGTATCAGCCACTTTTGGAGGAAGGACATTAGTCAGTAGTATTTCAGTCTGTCAGAGACATTAAGATAACTGGGCCTGACTCAACATGGACAAAGAGTTTCCCCCTGGAGTTGACCCAACATAGGAAATGTGGAACCGAGGCTGGAAAATAACAGGCTGAACCCTCTTCCCATCTCCTGTTCTTCACACTCTTCGTCAAATAGGACACTGGTCACCAAATGCTGCAAGGTTTCCTTTAAGAAACGCCCGCACCCCCCAGCCGAGTCCATTTCTATCACAATTCTCTATCCTCAGGCAACTCTGCAACTTTGGCAACATCCCCCTTTCCCTCTTCTTCCAGGCACTGGGCAACCACACTGGAATAATAAAAGCATCTTTGGGTCCTCCTATCCTTGGACTGTCCATCTCACCAAAGTAGGAACTATGGATACAGATGCAGAGATGTAGACCAGAAATGGCAAGGAGGCACCTTTGGTATTGCCACCTGAAAGAAAGTCTTCACGCTCTGAACGCTCCAGCATGGAAAAGCAATTAACGTTTCCCCGTCACAACTGTCTTATTAGATGCAGAAGGTCAACTTGGATCACGAGGGAGAGGGAGAGGCGAACCACCTGGTGTCCACCGTCCACAAGGGGACGTGCTCTTAGAACTCTTTGGTTGCATGTAGTAAGTCAGCTTCCTCTTCTGCCTGTTCAGAACCAGAGGGTGATGAGCAGCGCCCAGAGAGGGAGCTGGGGAGCCACGCCAGGGAGCTAGAGAGTTTGGAAGAATCTTTTTGACCATACCTGACCAGTATTCCTGTTTGGGTAGGGGGAAAGAAGGTCCATGATTTAAGACTGAGGATGAAAAAATCCCTGTGGGGTACTCCAGCCACAAACTAGTTAAGTCTGCCATTTATCTGATGTGAGGGCGCCAAAAGCGTTGCCAAGAACAGGGTGGGCTTGTGGGAGTGGAAGAACTGTGGGTGAAGCACTGGATGTGCTGCGCAAACCAAGGCAACATATCTCACTGTGGCCTGGGATGCAGAGCCACCAGGTACGTTTGCTTTCCTCTCTCTCAGCTTCATACGCAACCACAACCATATGAGGTTCTGGCATGAGGGGAAGAAGGCAACACACACTAGCTAACTGGTGTGTCAATTTGAAAATTCTGAAAAAGACCACATGGTACAGTCTTTCTGGGCCTATACCACTTCAAGATACATAGGGGGGAAATGACCTATCTGAATGCTCTTTCATATTCAATACTGTATTCCCTGCATGTGGAAAGCTAGGTATCAGGGAGAAGGCTAGGCTAGAACCCTTCCTCCAGACTCGCTTGTTTCCTATGAGTGTTTTGTTTTTAAAGTGAGGGAGCATTCAGGTTTATGATCCTCCAGCTGCATCATGAAGTGGTAACTGTCCTGGAGGTGGGAAGACAGGTCGATATCTTACGGTGTGGCAGCATTTAGATCATATTGTACAAAATGCAAAGTTCAAGCAAGCTCCTCTAATTTCCTACACAGGTAAATTGCGGGGGGACGGGACTATCTTCTGTCAGCAACCAGGTCCCATGGGCAACTAAGGTATTTGAAAGAGAACAAGCAGCCCATTGTCAGAGGTAAAGGAAGCACCCAAATCAAGGTCTTTCCTCCAGAAAGGAAGCAAGACCTACATGGCATAGATCAGGTGGCTGGGTTCACAGTAAAATTTGGCAAGCGCTCCTGAAGGACTGTACCATGTCCTGCCCTCTACTAAAATTTATGAATTGGCTCTAACACTTAAATGGAGGAAAGGAAGAGCCACCTCTTCCTGCAAATGGGAACCTAGATGGCTTCTTCTCTCTTTCAGTATCTAGGCTTATTATTCCACAAGAACATCATTCCTCTGCTCCCACTTCCTGGAAAAGGTAATAAATGTCCATCCGTTCTTGGTAAGAAAGGTAATTTCTATGACAGCCACCCTCTCCTATCAGTTTAGACTAGGGAATCCAGGATGGACAGGGCAACAGCTATTTGTTTGGGGGAAAACCAAGGTCCAGGGCGGATACCTATGTAAACCAATCCTGTGTTGCATCCCTGGTTCTCTGTGGATTGCCCCATGCAACTGTGACTTGAGGACTCTCCCATATCCTTCCCCAAACATAGCATCTTACTGCCATTTTACTACAGGGAAACGCCTGCCCTTGTGGCTTGCAACAGACAGGAACTAGCCTCCTCTTCCCACCCTCAAGTACCAGGATAAAGGACCGCCCAGATTTTCTTCCCCAGCCCCCAGCGCTAGGCTTGCTCCTTGTGGCCTCCCATGGCGGCAAAGCGCTCCATCTTGTGGATGTGGCGGTGTTTCTTGAGGCCATAGGTGTTGGAGAAGGCTTCTCCACAGGTGCTGCACTTGAACGGCCGCCCTCCCTGGTGGGCCTGGACGTGTTTGCTGAAGTACTTGGGGTCTTTGAAGAGCTTGAGGCAGGCCCCGCATCGCAGCTCGCGCTTGGCATCGTGGGAGCGCTGGTGGCGCAGGATGGAGGACAGGTAGAAGAAGCTCTTGGAGCAGCGGTCGCAGCGGTAGACTTTCTCACCCAGGTGCACCCGCTGGTGCTCCAGAAGGTTGCTGCGGTAGCGGAAGGTCTTGCCACAGGTGGGGCAGCGCTGGGGCCGAGCCACCACGTGGAGGCGCTGGTGCTCAGCCAGGCTGGACGACTGGGCAAAGCGCTTGTTGCAGAGGGCGCACTTGTAGGCCCGCTCGCCGGTGTGCACCACTTTGTGCTGGCGCAGGTACCACGAGCGCAGGAAGCCACGCCCGCAGACCGCGCAGCGGTAAGGGCGCTCCTCGGTGTGGCAGCGCTGGTGGCGCATCAGGAGGGCGGCCTCCCAGAACCGCTTGCCGCACACCGGGCAGGAGAAGTGCCGCTTCTGCAGGTGGGTGCGGCGGTGCAGCAGCAGGTCATAGGCCCCCGCGAAGCTCTGCCCGCAGACTGAACAGGCCAGTGTGCGCCGCACCAGGTGAACGTACTTGTGGGTCACAAGGCCCAGGAAATGCTTGAAGGTCTGGCCGCAGATGGAGCAGGAGAAGCGCTCCCCGCTGGGCAAGGTGGGGTGGTGGTCTTCGAAAGACGTCATGTTGTCGCCACTGGCCAGCCCGTTCTCCAGAGGTGCCACCGCCGCGGCCGTCTCGTCCGGTGGCAGGAGCCGCTCGGGGGCAGCCTGGTGGACCAGCTTGTGCCACATGAGATTCTCAATGAAGCCAAAGCACTTGCCGCACACGTCGCACGGGTACGGCTTCTCGGCCACGTGAACTTCCTTGTGGCTCATGACGTGGAAGAGATCGGGGAAGCGCTCTCCACAGTCAGAGCAGCCGTAGGTCAGCCCTTCGGGAGGCGGCGGCAACGAAGGACCCATGGGTGCCAGCGAGGGCCCCATGGGTGGCAAAGAGCAAGGCAGCTGCAGCCGGTGGATCTGCTTGTGGCGGGTCAAGCTCTGCGGGTAGCCAAACACCTTCCCGCAGATCTCACACTTGTAGGGCCTCTCCCGCGTGTGCACCACGTGGTGTTTGCTGAGGTGGAACGACTCGCGGAAGCGCTTCCCGCACACGGCGCACTGGTGAGGCTTCTCCCCGGTGTGGATCCTCTCGTGGCGCTTCAGCGTCTCCCGGCGCCCAAAGCCGCGGCCGCAGATCCCGCAGCAGAAGTTCTTGCCCGCTGCCGTCCCCACCAGCAGCGGGTGACCCAAGAGCCCGTAGGATGTGGGCTTGGTGTCGCCGTCAGAACCGGTAGCCTGCGGGTCTTGTGGGAGGAGATAAGCTCCCGGCGGCAGGTAGGACAGGGCGTTGGTGCCGTCCTTGGGCAGCTGGGCTCCCTCGTGCTGCAGCTGCCGATGGCGCAGGAGGTTCTGGGGAGCCACGTAGCCCTTGCCACAGATGTCGCACTTGTACTCGGGGCGTGGCGGCAAGGTTCCGGGTGGCGCGTGGGTAGCCTGGTGCTTCAGAAGGTAGGAAGCGTCCCGGAACTCCTTGCCGCAAACCCCACACTGCACTCGCAGGAGATCCGAGTGGGTCCGCACGTGCCGCTTCAGGCTCTCGCGTCGGTTGAAGCTCTTCTGGCAGACGGAGCATGAGAACGGCTTCTCGCCCGTGTGGATGATCTGGTGCTGGTGCAGGTGGCTTGGCTTCTTGAAGACCTTCCAGCAGAGAGAGCAGGTGAACGGGCCTTCCGCCTGAGCGATGGCAGCACTGAGGGCGGACGCGGCTGCCGTCCCAGCGGATGCGGGAACCACCTGAGGGTTGCCGCTCTGAGTAGGAGGCTGAGCTGCTCCCTCGGCACCAGAAGCAGCAGTTGCGTTGGTGGCAACAGCTGCGGCGGCTGCCGCAGCAGCAGCTGCTGCCGCGGCTGCGTTAGCAGCGGCCGCGTTGGCAGCTGCCGTGGCATCCTCGGTGTCCTTGTGGCAGCGGCGGTGCCGGATGAGGCTGGAAATGTGGTTGTAGGTGCGGCCGCAGGTGGTGCACTCGTAGGGCCGCTCGCCTGTATGTACCAACATGTGTTGCACAAGGTGGGACGACTGCTTGAAGGATTTCTGGCACACACCGCACGGGAAACGGCGGTCGATGAAATATTTCAAGCGCCGGAAGTAGTTCTTGTCGTCTTTGCCCGCCTGGCTGTCAGTGGCAACAGTGGCTGTAGCTGGGGGCGGGGCCTGCCCACGTTTCAGGCTGCTGAAGAGGTGCTGGTGGCCAGAAAGGTCCACAATGCCCCACTGAGGAGTGTTGTAGGCAGCGGCAGCGGCTGCAGCTGCAGCTGTACTATCGAAGAGAGGCTGGCCTGTCGCTGGCACCACTGCGGGACCTGTATAGGGTGGTTGCTGTTGTTGTTGTTGTTGCTGCTGCTGCTGCTGTTGTTGCTGCTGTGGTGGTGCAGGAGCCCCCGGTTCGGCTTTCTTGACTTGAACGTTGGCAGAAGCGGCTGCTGAGGAAGAGGAGGAGGATGGGCCTTCAGCTTTGGGCTTGGAGGTGCCAACGGCGGTGGGGACACGGTCAAAGTGGGCAGGTGGGGCGGCAGCGGGCGGCTGGGTGTAGTCGTACTGTGGCTGTGGGCAGGGGAGGGCGGCGACTGCTTTGGCGTGCTCGTGGTTGTAGGCCTCCATAGGTTCAAAGCGTTGGTGGTTCAGGAACTCCAAGAAGTCGAAGGGGTAGCTCTGGAAATGCACACCCTCGTCGCTTGCTGCATTGGCTTCCATCTCCGCCCGGGAGGGGGCACTGCCTAGACAAAGGAGAGAAACGGATACCAATGTAGACACACACCAGACATATCCAAGACACCAGCACTGTTTGCTGTGGTGGCCCCATTTTTTTAAAAAAAAAATCTGATATGTTTCATTTACACAATGGGATGGGTCAAGAATTTTCCGATTTAAAAAAAGAAAAAGTTGCCAGTTGTTAAAATTAATTGCAAAGAACCATGGTGCTGCCTTATATTCAGTCAGACTTGTCTACAAACCCAATATTGTCTACTTCTGACTGGCTGTGTCTCTCCAGGGTCTCAGGTATAAGAACAAGAACCTCGCTGCATCAGATTAAAGGCCAAATAGTCCAGCATATAGTCTCTGTAGTGGCTGCTCAGAAACATCTGCGGAGCTCACAAGCAGAACCTGAAGGCAATACCTGTCTCCTCTGCTGTTGTCCATCAGAGACTGTCATACAGAGGCATGCTGTCTCTGATCCCAGAAGTGGTAAAATAGTATATAGTCATCATGACAGCTACCCACGGAGAGCTTTATTCTCCGTGAATTTGTCTTAATCTAATTTTAAAGTCACCTAAATTGGTGGTCATCACCAAGGAAATCCCAAGAGAACATGTGGGGTAAAGGAGAACTTCCTTTTGTCTGTCCTAAATCTCCTACCCTTCTGTTTCATTGGAAGACCCTGGGTTATAGTATTATGCTGGCATCATTTTATACACCTCAATTGTGTCCTTAATTGCTTTTTAAAAGGCCCAAATATTGTAACTTTTCTTCATGGGCTGTTTCTCTAGCCCCACAAACCTTTTATGGATGGCATTTACCTGTTCTAACATTCTTAAAATAAACCGGGATATGTCTCAAACCATCTGTGCTGCCTCTAAGCTTTAGTTCCTGCTCTCAGTGAGAGCACATGTGACTCACTCTCCTAAGCTTGACAATCCTCCAGTTTTTGAGTGGCAAGCAGGGTTTATATCCATTCAGTACTAGTTGGCTCCAATGCAGCTAAAGCATTAGTTATTTGAATATTTATGGAGTCCTGGTATTAAGCAGAGGTTAAAAAACAAGACTCTCAGAGGTCACAGGTACAAATCATTCCAAGGCCAGGCTCGCGTTGGGGAGTTCAGAAGCCCGTGCTTGTCCCTGTAGTTTGGGGTTTGGGTATTTAAAACAAACTCCTCTGCAAAGTGGCTTTCCTTGCTCGAATATGCTGGGCACTGCCAATGTAGGTTACCAGGGCTGAAAGCCAGTGTGGAAAGTTTGAACATGGAAAACTCCATCTTCCCACTCAGCTAAAAAGGTTTCTCATGCCACCTGAAACCAGCCACTCTTATTCTGCCTAACCTACCTCACAGGATTGTTATAGAATGGCATAGTCCCAGACATGCCCCTCTAGGTATGAATACATACATGGGGCTGCCACATTTTATAACAGGCATGGGGGGAACTCAGGCTCAGAGGCCAAGCACTGCCCTCTCCACCCAGCCCTTGGAATTCTACCCAAGCCACACCTCTTTCCCTGGGGCCACGCCCCTTTCACCAGCCCTTATTTGCATCCTCCTCAAGGGTTTTTGCTTGGCTGAAAGGTGTTCTGCCACTGTGGTAATGTCTCAATTGCCTAGATGCAGAGATGGGTGGATGTGCTTTTGCATGGCTGGTATATAGCCAACTGTTTGAAGATGAGGCACACCTATGGCACTTTTACCTGCCCCACTCCTTGAGAATGACTGTTGAGCTGAAGAGGGTTCCCCCACCTGTTTTATGACAACCCAGTAAGATAAGGTAGGCTGAGGGGTCGTGATGGGATACAAACTAAAATGTGTATAGGATTGATGCGTCAAGGATTCTACCTCAAGGAAGTGGGCGTCTCATCCCTTCTGGCTGAATGCTTTTCTACTTGCCCATCTTATCTAGAACAGTGTGTGCCTAATAATAAAATATAAACTATTCTGCATTCAAGATCCTCCCGTATTCTGCACCCATAAATGCAGAATTCTGCAACCTGTATGACTTATGGAAATTCATCCAGTTGTGAATATTTTATATTTCATAATGGCAATCTGTTTCTGATAAGACAAGGGGAAGGTAAGTAAATTTAAGTACAGTGGTACCTCAGTTTTCGTGGCTTCTGTAGTGAGTTTTCCATACAGGGTTTTCAGTTTTGGAACTTGAACGGTCTTCCAGAGTGGATTACGTTCAAAAACCGAGGTACTACTGTAAAAGGTCCATTTCAATATCCATATATAACATCTTATTTGTCTATCTCTGGCTATTACGTGTCTCTCCAAACAGAAAAGCCTTGCACTGTTGTCAATATTTGCTCCAGTTAGGTCTCTGGTGACTTTACAAAGGAAGGGAGTTCCATAAAGGTTCAGTTTGATGATCATCAATAGAGGGCACTGGTGGGGAGCATGGGCTACCATTTTACCCAGCAGAAACTTACCACAGTGAGGGGGAACACATGGTCTTCTGCAGCATCTAGCCATGAAGAGAAGAGCTTTTCACCACTTCCCTTCAATTTCAAATGTGTCCTAAGAGTCTCACCACCATGTAGGTCACCATCGGTCACATCCACACCATACATTTAAAGCACATAGCTTCCTCCAAAGAATCCTGGTAACTGTAGTTCAACACCATACAGCTACAATTACCAAACTACAGTTCCCAGGACTCTTTGGGGGAAGCCATATGCTTTAAAAGTCTGGCATGGATGTTACCATCCACTTCCAATGTTGGGATACAATGGGATACAGAAAAGCAGGTAGCCTCTGGAGGATGTAGGGGCCAGGCCATGTAAGGTTTTAGAGTGGTCCCACTGCACTGGCTGACTTACTCTTGGGGGGAGGGCATCTCAAGGACTGCCTTGCACATTAGGCTGGAAGGCACTTCTGTTTAGGAAGCAGGAAACCCGATGTAAATCATCACATATGATGATCACATACGCATGTGTTTTGTTTCGTACAGACACAGCAGGAAACCATAGCCTCCAGTATGATGATCACACATATATTCATCTCCATGTGCACACCCTGGAATGCTATGGCCTTCGAGTGTATGTACAACCAACAATTAATGTGATATGCAAGATCACCACATCTGATTATATGCACACAAGCTTCACAGTTTCTCTTCCAAATATGCACTTTCCACAAAGGAATAGTCAAATGTGAGACCCCTGCAAGAAAAAGGGGGAGGGGTGGGGAGTCAGCCACTTCAGAAAGTAAAAAAATAAAAACCTTCTTGTGGGTTCTTAAATTTGCCTCATTTTTGTAGTTACTTACAATGCCTCTTGCATTTACCAACTTTCTGCATATATACTTACACACAGAGAGAAAACTTTCAGAGTTTTAAAGTATCAGGAAATACTTAGATAAGAATCCCAAATACCCACCCTTTCTCCACCTCCCTTCTTTCCATGCAAGACAAAGATAAGAAGTTGTGTAGTACACAGCACTGCTATCACCACCCATTTCCAGCCCAACCCCCTCCATTAACAAACTGCCCTAGATTTAAAAGAAAACTGGTCTAATTCAGCAAATGGCAATGTGGTGGGTTATAATGTAGCAGATGTAAGATTTAGAAGCCAGGGGTTGGAGGCAGACTATGTTAGCTGAACCTACTTAGGTCTCACTGAAATCAATGGGAGAAGATAGTCAGACATGCTTAATTTCCTCTGAAAACAATGGAACTTAAGTTCAACTAACTTTGTTTGGAAACAACCTCAGCTCTCCACATTTCTCATACATGAGGAGTGGAATGCACTGCAACAGGAAGCAATGGAAGCCAAGTGCTGGGAGCTGTACTGAATACAGACATATCCCAATGCCTATCGCTGGAGTTATATTAAAAAATACAGATTTTATTAACAGTGCAGTGTCTGCCTTATTTGCATCTACCTTAAATGGGGCAATGAAGCAGAGGTCTGGGAACAATGGAATACAGTGGTACCTCTGGTTACGTACTTAATTCGTTCCGGAGGTCTGTTCTTAACCTGAAACTGTTCTTAACCGGAAGCACCACTTTAGCTAATGGGGCCTCGTGCTGCTGCTGCGCCGCCGTGCGATTTCTGAAGCAAAGTTCTTAACCTGAGGTACTATTTCTGGGCTAGTGGAGTCTGTAACCTGAAGCGTATTTCACCCGAGGTACCACTGTACCAAGAATGAGGTAAAGAAAAGGAGGTAGCAATGGAGGCATGGATAAAGTGAGACCAGGATCATCTAGGAGAGGGCTGCGAGGGCCTTAGTGGATTTCAGGGGTGTGGACTGGGCTGAAAGAATGACAGCAATGGAGGAATATAGCAGCAGGACAAGAAACCAAGGAGATTGAGGGTGGAAGGCTGCAAACTAGGGTTCCTCTGCCCTTGAGAGAGGAAATGGGAGTCTTGTGCATCAATTTAAACCCGTAGCACTAGGAGGCAGAACTCCTGGGTTATGTAACTAAGCTTGCTAAGATACTTGGCAGCCAAGTTCCATTGTTGGTTTAACCCTATACATCTGGAAATGTCATGGATCTACCTGTTTCTTTTGAGGGGGGATTCCCATTAAACCCCACATGTAGAAGGCATTTTTAAGAAACACCATAACTCCAATAAAGCCCCCCCCATTTCCCCCCCTCCCCTGAACACTTTCCAAGTCAGGAATTGCCTGTTAATTCTCCACAAAGGGTCAATTCAAACACACAATAACTGAGGCAAAGCAGTTCTGCTGCAGGGACAAAGACACCTGAAAGTTTTTCAAGTGGTGGCACAGGGAAAAGAATGAATGAAGAATATTTCAATTGGCTACATTCCCAGATGATAATTGCACCCTGTATGAAAAACATACAAATCAGGGAGGAGGCAGATGTACCAGTTAAGATGTTTGGGCTACACCCAGTGACATAGCCAGAGAGAGAGAAATAGAGGACCAAGCAAAAATTTCAATATCAAGCCTGCAATGTTTTGTATAGATCCTTATCCCTTTTCATCACTAGCAGAACAGAATAAGTCATAAAAAGATGCACAGATAAGGAATTTTGCTTAATCCCTATGGGGCACAAGATAAAACTCTTTGTGCAGCAATTTGGGGTGTGTGTGTGTGCAAAATTACATCATCTCCCATTACAGAAGGATCTGGTTAAGCAGACCTGAGAATGACCTTTTCTTCATAACCTGAAGAGCTTCTGCCAGTTTACAATTTAGGGCAGCAAAGTACTGCATAACCCTGGGCATGAAATGGGTGGGAGGCAGCAGAGAGGGCTCTAACTGAAACTGTAGAAGTCCAGTCATTCCTCACACTGATGATGAAGGGTACAAGATGCCCCTGGGGCCTGCAGTGGGGCGGGAGTATTATATAACACATTTACCAGTCAGTGGTGGGTAAGAATAGTGTGTTGAGGTTCAAGAGTAGCACTGTGAGGGTTATACCTCTGCAATCTGTAGATGCAGTCAGAAATAAATCTGTTTGGGAAGGTGGCTATCACTCAGGTTTGAGTAACACTTTCTTCATCCATTTTTTTTTTTAATGCATCCGAAGAGAAGGGTTATGGCTCAGACACAGAAAACATACTTTGCATTGCAGGGGTTGGACAAGATGACCCTTGAGGTCCCTTCCAACTCTACAATTCTATGAAAAAGTCCCAGGATCAACCTATTCCATATTCAGGGAGGTCTGGGAAAGACTTATCTGAATCCCTGGGCAGCTGCTGCAAACCACTACTGTAACCTAAATGGACTAAGAGTCTGAAATGGTGTCAGGCAGTTTCCTAGACATTAATAAAATAGCATGGGGGGGGGAGAACCAGGACGAGAAAACAGTGTGAGGGAAGGTGCTTGCAACAGGCAGCAGGGTTGCAAGCCTGCAGTAAGTAGAAGAGCCCCCATCTATATTGGGGTCGATCTAGAATTAGTAATGTGGAGTTGACCACCAAGGTAAAATGCAGGATGGGGTGGGAATGTGACTACATCTACGGGGAAAGCAGCGGATACACGAGAGGCTTTAAGGAAACAGTCATCCGTGCTAGGTTATAAGGTTAAAGATAAAAGTCAATATATGGGATGACAATTCCAGCTTGAGGTTGGATGTGCATGAGTTGGTGGGGAGGGGAGCGAAGGGAGAAAAGTGACATAACGCAGGTTTCTGGTTGGGGGCCAGCTGTGAGGCTACTGGATGCAGAAGGAGAAGAGGGAGGGGGCGGAGGGAGCGGGTCGCGCAGGCGAACCGGGCGGGAGGGGGCGAACCGAGTTCGCAGTGGCCGGGCGAGCGGGCGGGGCGGGGGGCGGCGAATCATAGGAGGGGACGGAAGTTAACCCAAGCGAGGGAGCGGGGCCGGGCTGGCGGGGAGGCCCCGGGGCCCAACCTATGCGGCCGAGCGGGGCGGGCGAGCAGGGCTGGCTCCAGGACGGCGCACTCACCGGTGTGTGGCGCTGCCCCAGCCTCCTCCGCGCCCCCGGCAGGGGCTGCTCCTTGTGCGGCAGGATTGGTGCTGGGGGGAAGCCCCCTGGCCCTCGCCTTGCCCCCAGCGGACGCGGGGGGCGTTTCTGGTCCCACTGGGGTGGGGGGTGGAGGGGGCACTGCCAGGCTGCAACTCACACAGGCCCGGCCGGAACCGGAAACCTCCCTCCCCAAGGAAGAAGGCCGTTTCCTGCCCTCCCCTCCTACCCACAATCCTCTCCGCATTCCGACCTCCCCTCCCTCCGTTCCGTGGCCCACAGGCCTTTGCGCGCGAGCGAGCGCGCGTGCTGGCTTCGGTTTCCTCCTTCCTTGCTGCTGGGGTAGCGTCGTATCCTGCCGCCTCCCCGCTCCCAGTGCCCCTTTGCTGCTGCAATTCAATGCCATGCAGAAATAGTGCCTCGTCAGGCGCTCCTCAGCGCGCGGCGCGACCCCGCAGCGGCTGCTTGCCGCCCGGTTGGGGTTGCCAGCTTGCCCGGTGTTGGTGTGCGTGTTTTCTGGCATAGCCTCGCCGCCTTTAGCAGGTTGCTTGACAGGCAGAAAACATCAGCAGGAAAAAGCTTTTCCTGACATGGAGGCGAAGCGCTGAGAAGCCGCGTATTTGCCATATATCTGCCTGCCAGGCAACCGGCAAATGGCACAGGAATTGGGGTGAGCGATAGGAAGGATGGATAATGGGGTTGCAGTTTTAATTTGTTGTTGTCTTGCTGAGTTATATTATTATGTTTATTTCTTGGAGTTTTTTAATTGTATGTTGCCTGTGAATTGGTTTTATTCACACTGCTGGACACCATCCTGGGATTTTTTGATTTAGCTACAAATGTTTTAAGTAAATGAATATTGTGGGGCATGACTGGCTCTAAAGTAAATGTCTGCGTACTTTCTAAACAAACTTGTCAGGCGGTAAGCCCCATTGGATTCAATATGACCGACTTCTGAGAACACGTGGTTAGGATGGTGTTGCAAATTACTAAGAGCACTTCACGGAAAACAACAGCAAAAGGACCTGTGGCACCTTAAGAGCTTTTGCCACAACAGTTGACGCAAAATAACATTTCCACAGGCACACAATGAACCAGTGTGATACATCCTGCCTGCTTAATACAGGTATATCAAGAATGTAATCTTCAGTTACTTCTTTTAAAAAAAAAAATCTAATGCCCTCAATGACCAATCAGCATTCAAGCAAGTGAATTGGAGAGTCAAATTCTTCACCCAACAGACTTTTCATTCTGCAACATCAACTCCACTTCAGTTTGATGAGTACTGCCAAGTGTGGGCTGCAAATGTGCACAGAGCAGGACCAAGGAGGAGAAGACTATTTCCCCATCCTCAGAAAAGCAGACTTAATCACACAGAACAGCAAATTTCAGTCTACTTTACTCTCCTCACCTTAAGAGGTGCCACTGTGTGCTAGAATGGAAGAAGGGCTCACAATGCTAAACGTTTTGAACTTTTGGCCCTTAAAGTTGTTAAATAGATTTCCATTGGAGACTCCACAAAGGTTTGGTAAGTTCCAGGAACTTACACTTCACATTTATGTATGACAGAGATATAGCCCACCTTATCAGTTAGCCTCAAGCTGGGTAATCACTGTCACTGTATCCTCAGAACTGTTCCCTGAATTGTGACCATTATCTCAGGTTAGGAGAGATGCCCAATTTTCTGCTCAAAAATACTGGCACTACTGATAGCACTTTTATGGGGCTATCTGTTTAGCCCATTTTAGTGTTGGCTAAGTTTTAAAATCTTCCTGGATGTTTTTAACTGTGTATTGACAAAATGTACTTTTTTCTGACTGACGGTCGAATAAAAATGATGATGATGATGATGATGATGATAGCACTTTGAGCATGTAGAAACTGTAAGGAGGTACTTTTTAAAAAATGCATTGATGTTTGTGAGGGGAAGCGTCCCTTCTCTGAAAGATAACTATCTAAAAAGTAGCAGGGAGATAAAACACCAAAGAAAAATTCTAGTTATATAGCCTACTCTTACGTAATTTTGGCCCAGTGAAATTCCAACTGCTTGTAAACCATCTGCAGGCATGGCATCTAGCAAGGAGCCCTGACCCCGCTATTTTTAGATTAAATATGTGTATTACCAACACTCAATCTTCCATATCCAGAAACACAGGAAACCTGAGGGGAATTTTATTTAGTCTGTTTATTTAAGGGGGTTTTTTATCCCACCGTTCAGTCCCCAAACTGGGTCCTCAAGGCGGATTACATAATTTCTTAAATAAAAATAGTTATAAATACAATAAATGTATAATAAAGGGACAGACCAGAACCTTTAGGTTTTAAATAGCTCTAATTTGAATGGTTCGCTTTGGATTTTGTTGTGCATGTGGTGGTGGGGGGGAGAGAGTACTAAAGGTACAGATAACCTCACCTCCAGCTCTTAAGAGACTCTTGTCTCTTTAAGGCGTGGTTGACACATGCCTATTTATCATCTCAGGACTGGAGCATCAACTCTGCATGTGTGAATCAGTGAGCCAAACAACCACAGGCAGAACTTCCATATCACTTCTCCTCAAACACAGTGCCATTAAATAACAGATAGTCGGTCTGGGTGTTTTTGAGCAAATCTCCTCCCAAGCAGCCCCGCCAGCCTGCCATTTTGAGTGACAATATTGTGTGGATAAAGGTCCTCGTGGTGTCAGTTCCATCCTCATAGGGAACACCACAGGGCCATTTGTCTGTCTTTAAATGTGGCATTAGCTTCCCAAAACAAAAACCCCCAAATAATCCAAACCAGCAGCCACCATGTGGCGTGGACTGGACCAGTGGTTTAACAGATGTCTTGGGCTACCTCCCATAGGGGAGGAAAAACCCAGCTGGCATAAACAATACTGGCATGGCGTATTACACTGAGAGAATCCCAAACCCCAGCTTCCATAATTTTGTTTCTCTTTTTTAAGAGCTTCATATCCCCGTGGCTAAAAAGGAAAACAGTGATGCGATAGTGTGTTTCCATTTAATCCTTCTGCAGCCTTCACGACAGCCAAGGCCTTGAGGCCCTTCTTAACAAAGATTCTGCTTGTAACAACCCAACTGTGCGCTCAAGGTGGTCTCCATGGCAACAAAGATAACTTGGAGGCCTGGGCATACAAGACAGCCCTGGAGGTAGTTCAAGGCAAAAGCTTGGCTCCAGTCCTCCAGCTCACATGCAGTTTGCGGAGGGGGAGAGAGAGGGAGAGCCTTTGATGGGAAGAGAGGCAATCTTGTTGGATGGGCAGCAAGGCCTCCACGAAACAGGGCGCCATATTTTACAATGCTAGTCAGGTTTCAGACCTGGAACACACTTTCTTCATCTCTGGTGGCACTAGGGGGAGGAAATTAGCTGGGGGAAAGGGCTTTAAGTGGGTAGGTTCTCTCACATGTTTCAGAGGGCAAAATGGAAAACAAAGTTTGCTTGCTTATCCACCAGCTGCAATTTTGAGTGGCCTGCCAGTGCCAGCTACATCAGTGGAAGGGAGGACGAGATGATTATTATTTTCAGAGCGGGTGTTTACACATTCTTCCCCTGCCTCTTGTAGTGTTGTCTATGGAGAATAGAAATGACCTTGATAACAGTAAAGCTAGCATGAGCAAGATTTTAAATATTGGCTTCCCTTTTTAAAGCTTAAAAAGGCGTGACTAATAGAGTAGGGATGGGAGACTGTGTGTGTGTGTGTGTGTGTGTGTGCGCGCGCGCGCGCGCCACATTGCTAGTTTTAATTTGCCATTCTGCTGAAAACAGGCACTCACACACATACATGCACCCTCTTGTCCACTCATTTCATAGAATTATAGAATTGTAGAGTTGGAAGGGACCACAAGGGCCATCTAGTCCAACCCCCTGCAATGCAAGAATCTTTTGCCCAACACGGAGCTCAAACCCATGACCCTGAGATTATCTACTGACTGAGTTATCCCAGCTTCTGTCCTCCCTCCCTCTCTCTCTCTCTCTCTCTCTCTCACACACACACACACACACACATGGCACACTTGTAATGAAGCCTTCTCTGCTCCCTGTTAGGCTTTTGATACAGGAAATTAGGCTTCAAGAGAAATTCTGGAGGTGCAAGCAGTGGTATCTACAAAAATGAATTTTTGAGTGCTCTCATATCTCCTTATGCAGACTGTTCAACCCATGTCACCTCTTATCATCTGCAGTTTAGAAAGGTGGGGGTCCACGTCATTTTCAGTAGCATGGAGTGACTACAACCAACCCTGCTTTCTCCAACTGCCACAAGGATGTTCATAAAGTTCTCATTTAGCATCAGCTTGGACAGACACCTTGTCAGACACACCACTTGAAACTGAATCAGTAAGGGAATTGCTCTATGTCATTAACAGTGAGCAGTGGCTCACTTTGCAGACTGGACCTCCACTCTTGTTTTCTCTCTGAGCTGTTGTAAACCACTGGTAGGAGTGTTTTGCAGTGCCATGAAGAAAACCACTTGATAGTGGCAGATCCATATGGGGAGCCACTGTGCATTCATAAGTTGTGACTGAGCAGCCAACAATTTCTCAAGCTGCTTCTACACTGCTTGTTACTTGTGTAATAAGAACTTGGTTTAGGAAAGGAATTGCAAGGAAGCAGCCATAAATGAAATGGGAGCCTCTATCTGCAGTTATGATTGTGAGGAAGGAAGGAAGGGAATGTTAGCTATTTTCATACTGACGTAACACAGAGTACAAGGATGTGACCTTGTAAGCAGGTCATTGAATGCTTGTGCAATCACGCACCTGGGCAAATCTCAGTTCAGATCAAGTGCAACAGCATAAAGACAGGAGAAAACATCCAACCTTCATGTACATCACATGCCAAATATATGTAAAATAATTATAAAACTTGGGGTCATGGTAATATTACAGTGTGGTCTCAGTTCTGCAGACATTGCCTCTTTTGGGAGTCTAACCATTTCCTGTATCAAAAGCCTACACTTTTTAAACAGAAATAATGGAGAATCACCATGCTGATTTCTCTCCATCTGCAGCATGCTCTCTCACACACTTCCTCCCATGTGTTCTGCCCTGTAAGAGATGCCTTGTGTTTGGTTAGGGAAGTTGCTACCAGAGGTGAAGGACAAGATGGCACCTCCTCTCATTCCATGCGCAGAAACTAAGAGGACTGGCAACTAACGGGACATCAGCCTCCACCATGCTTGAGGTCAGCAGACTAGTTTAGAAGGTGCAGAGCAGGTTGTATGCCACACACAGATGTGACCTCCAACACTTCGATGCCACTCCATCTCCCCATAATCTGCTGCTCCACTCTGCCTAATGGTAGGGCTAGCTCTGTTTGGGACCATTTAAAACAGCCAGTGGTGACTGTCACACACTGGAACTGGTACAGCAGAAAGCAGAGAGCCCAAAAGTAGATGGAGCCAGAGCCAACGAGATACAGAGCCAAATAATTCTAGTTTAGTCCCTATTCCTTTCCCCTGGTGAGTTCTACAAGGGGCAACACAGAGACTAAGGAGGAGGAAGCTGCTACAGGCACAGCCACCCCAGGCTGCTTGTATGTAAGAAGGCAGGCGGCTGGCAGCTGGTTGGAAGCAGACTAAGGTTGGTGGGGCATTGCCCTATTTGCCCTAATGGGGGCCTCCACTGAAAGCAGCCATGTTCTTTCCCAAAGAGAACACTGTGAGTTTATGTAAACTTGCTGCCTCCCACTTCTTTTAATTTGCTAGGGGGGGAATTGTAGATGAGAAGCCCAAAAGTTTATGGGTTGAACAGTCTACAAGTACAGTAGTGGGAAATGTAAGTTCTGTGAAGGGGCTTGAGATTCCTCACAGAATTTTCAGCACTTTTCACAAAACATTGATGTTTCAAGACTTTATCCAGAGAAAGCACGAGTTAACCTTTGTGGTGCAGTGGTGGCACCGGCACATCTGCCCTGCTCATTCTTTGTCAAGATCTTGCTTCATGTGGCACTCTGGACCAGATGATGGCCTAACACCTCAGCCCTAAACACATTTATTTAAAAGTAATTCTGGCTGATTTGAATGCAATTTACTTGTAAGTGTATGTGTTTAGGACTGAGGTATTAAGCGCACATCATCTCTGGATGTTGAGAGGGAAACAGGAGAGAAAGCTGCAGTGTGCAGAAGGGAGGGATTGGGGCTTGTTGTCCTTCCCCTTGTCCTTCCTTTCAGTCCTTCACTTCCAGACACGTATTCAAATTGGATCTCTGCCTACACATTAGGATTTTGCCTCACACCTATTGAGAAGTGCACACACACATATACACAAAGACATAGAACTCCACATGTACCCAGATATTTCAATTCCCTCAAACTCTAGACTCAAGCACGCACATTATGGGCTGAGGGAGAGATCTCCAAACCTTAGGCCACACTTTTTGGAAAGGTGGGGGCAGGGGAAGAAAGGGGAAGGAGGAAAAGGGAGACAACTGCTCTTTTGCATATGTTAATTCATTGAAAAGTTTGCAAACTTGAAAATGCCCCACTGCATGGAGGAGCCAAGAAAGCAACTCAGAATGGGGCAAATAATCTTACAGAGGACCAACGTGTATCGGCATTTTGTTTGGTACAAACCGGGAGAGGAGCACACATCACCCAGTGCCCATCCCTCTGGGAAACCACAAGAAACAGCAAATTCCCCAGTTTCATTTGCTATACTCTGCTACAGAGTTTAATGCATAACACTGTTTCTCCAATCCCTCAGCAGCTCCGGATGTCATGATATAATTGTTGGAAGGAGGGGACAGTCATGTTTCCCTGTCCACCAGTAGCGTTCTCCAGTCTTTGGTGATGCCCACCCATTGATACTTCAAAGGCCATAATATTCTAGAGCAGCTCTAGGAAACGGTCCTATCCTCAGTCTCATGCCCTCGCTTGAGGGGGCAGGAAAAGTCTCAATGCAGTTACAGAGGTTTAAGTCCTTTTAGACAGTTGCAGGGCAGAGTTCATGTCCCAGTCCCTGGTGCCCCCCACCCCACCTAGTTTTTGCATATTTATGAGGGCTGGATCCCAGGCTTGTCTTTGTCCTTGCTGTGTTCTGTCTCTGGTATCTGTGACATAGCTACTGGAGTGCTTCCTGCCCCGCCTTCTGCAGCTTCTCCCCAGTGGCTCCCATCCCCGACCCAGTCCTCCACCGATTCATTGGTCCAGCCACTCCCAAGTTCCTCCGGCCCCCAGTCACCACTTCCCGCCACCACTTCCGATTCCCAGTCTCCTGCTGTTGTCCAGCTGCCGCCTCCCTCCTCGACGGAGCGCTGGTAGTAGGTCTCACGGGCATGCTTGCGCTTGGCGTGTCGGCGGAGGGTGTTGCGCTCCGTGAAGCGCAACCGGCAGATCTGGCACTGGTACGGCTTCTCCCCGGTGTGGACTCGCTGGTGGCGCAGGAGCTCCCCAGACTCCCGGAAGCCCTTGCGGCAGACCGGGCAACTGAAGGGCCGTTCGCCGGTGTGGATGTGCTTGTGCCTCTGAAGGTGCGAGGAGCGCTTGAAAGCCTTGCCACACTCGCGGCACACGTACGGCTTGCTCTCCGAATGGGTGATGCTGTGGCGCTCCAGGTCCGACTGATACAGGAACGTCCGTAGGCAAATGGGGCAGAAGTACAGCTGCCGGGGCGGCGGGGCTGATGCCAATAGCTCGGGCTCAGAGGATTGCATCTGCCCAGCCTGCTCGACCTCTTGGCGTGACACAGTGTGGGGCACCCCTTCAGCATCAATCAACACCATGGACCCTTCGTCTGCGGCGTCTCCCTCTCCTGGCGGATCAAGATGCTTGGAGGCCGGAGGGGAGGCCTGTGCATTGGACCGCCCCCCTCTGTGCCTGGTCAGCGCCGAATGCAGTTTGGGCCCCCACAGGGCAATGCTGTAGATCTCAGGATGAGAAGGCCTGTCCTCTAAGGCCGTGTGGTTCTGGGGGCTGTCATTGCTGAGTGGGGTCTGCATATAGTGAGCCCAAGGAACTGGGGGGCAGGTTTCTATCACCTGGTTTTCAAGCCCGACGCTGCCATGGTTTTCTGCTCTTGGCCAACTACTCCCGCCTGGCACCAGCACCCGAGCCTTTGCCTGCAGCTCCGCTGGATGCCCATCACCCCTGTCGACATGCCACCTGTGAGATTGCTCCATTGGGCACCAGGAACAAGAGCGCGTTCAGCTACAGGGACATCGCTGCAGAGACGGGAGAACAGTGAGAACCACAGAGAACCCCACCAGGAAGACCCCGCCACCCCAGCAATGCATTTGGTCTTCTGCAAAAGTATAAGCGCCACTACCATCTTTGCATTTCAGACCCCGAGAATACATCCAAGTATTCATTCCAAAAGACATGGGGTGATAGCCACCTGAGCCACACTCAGCATAGGCCCACTGATTTCTGTGGGTCTACTCGGAGTATGACTTCGTTGGCTAGTACCCTAGGCGCCTTAAATTACAGTGGCAAAAAGCACCGGGGCACCTTAGAGATCAAGAGTGAAACATTTACGGAAGTGATTCCTTTTGAACTCAGCAGGGTTAACCCTCAAGTTACATAAACTATGAATGAGATTTCAATTCCCCAGTCTCCTCACCAGTTAATGCCTCCTCCAAAGTGGGCTGAAATCTAAAACATTTAAAAGAAACCCTAAGTGTATATGTGCACTCTGTGCACACTTACCTGAATCTCTAACCGTGTGTGCAGTTCTTTTAAAATATACACTGAATTGTGGGTGTGACTACGCACTCGAGCATGGATATAATGGTGCACAGTGTCTGCACATGTGCACAGTCTAAATTGGTCTTAAGAGAGTCTTGCAGATAATATCTTCCCTTGTGGATGGGAATGCAAATGTGCATATGTCTACAAGGTATCTGTGAGCAAAAACATATACACAAAGACATGCATTTTACATCTGTGAATAACTGTGTGTACAGTTATTCACTGTACATTAATGACTTTTGCATGCGAGTGCACCCTAACTTCATATATGAACATGCACTGCATCAGCAAGAGGGTCTGTACTACTCATACTTAAGATCTGTTAACACCAATAATCTAATTTTAACCATCCTGCCATACCCAGGACAGATCAAGCGTGCAGTTTTCCTCCAGCTTTCAATATGCACTCATGAGTGAAGTGGGAATTCTAAACTGAATTAGCCATTCCAAGGATGCAGACTGGGTAGCTATTCCAGATAACTGAGAAGAAACCAAGTTTGATCATGCATAGGAGGTGGGGGCTTTGACTCTGAGGCAAGGATAGAAAGAAGGAGATTGCAATTCTATGTGTGACCCTTGCCTTATATCCCTTATTGCAATTCTGCAATGTGCATCACGCTTTTGCAAGCAGAGCAGACTTGTTTAGAGACGTTAAGGAGGAACGCTTAGGACATTTGAATATGTACCCTAAACATAGTTCGCACAAACTATGTAATTCCCAGGGCTCCTTGGGGGTTGCCATCTATCCCCAAGATATAGCAGATGTCAGCTGCAGAAACTCACTTGCTTATCTGCTGGGAATTACCTCTTGCCATTACTTAGATGTAGATCTGTATTACCAGGAGACAAACCTAGCAGGTATCTCTTGGCACAGCTATAATGCAGGACTCAGAGTTGAGTCTGTTCTGCTCTGGAACCCATTTCCATACAGCCCTAGAAAACAGCCTAAGCAGAATATTAATACATTTTTAACTGGTATCTGCTGATAAAGAGCAGTCTCCCAGCCTCTTTGCAAATACTTTCTCCAGATGCTGCTCGTCCAGTTCTACAGAAATATGTTGAAATACAAAATAGAACCGACTAGAACGGCAATTACATTTTGCACAGATCTGAAGCTTGGCAATGTTTCAGTGGATTGCGTTGGAATTCTGACCATTTTCTAACCCTACTTTCAAAATTTAACTTTGAGAAATACTTTTTAAAAACAACCCTGGTTGATTCATTTTAAAGCTATCATGCTATGCATCAAGTTGCCAAATCCAGCTCTTTTGCACTTTTCTAAACAAACAAACAAATGCTAAAGTCCAACAGCATCCACTACTGGAAATGTTAAGGGGGAAAAGAAAAGATGAATAGGGAGAGTATAAATTCACCATGTTGCTGTCAATTTGAATTAGGAAAAGAGATTCCCCCATCAGCAACATCCAATTCATTTCATTTCCACAATCCACCAATCCTACAGATTGTTAACACTGGATAAAAGGGAGCCAAGCACAATCTTTCAGCTAAATTCCTGTGACCAAGTCACTGTCACAGCCATAACATAAGAACCAGCTTCGTTGCTTAATCTGAACTGAGACTTTGGCAGCCTTGGGCCAATGAATCTTCCAGAATCTAGCGACAGATTCTAGAACGATCCTGAGTGCTCCCCTCTTTTGTGTTTTGTTTTTGGGCTGATTTTCCTCGACTATAGGGAAGAGGGCACCTCTGGGCATGTGCTGAGTGCCCTTCCCTCACTCCCATCACGAGCCAGCCCGAAGGCATTTGGGATTATTTAAAAAATAATAATAATAAATAAACAGAAGGGGCTTCTAAGGGAGCTGGAATTCCCCTTGGATAGGGAACGGTAAGAGGGGGAGGAATGCGTTACAAGAACCATTTGCGTTAAAATCATCTTCATCACAACAATCCCCGGCTCGACCCCGATCCCTTAAACGCAAACAAGTCTCGCTTAAAGGGAGCAGACCCGTTGCAATGCAAACCATCTCTCGCCCACCTCGCAGATCGAGGGTCCTGCTCCCTCCCTTCCTCCTTGCGCCCCCAGCCTGCAGAGAAGCGCCCGGAGCTGCAAAGCTTTCCCCGCCCGCCCCATTTGTGATCTAGGCTGGGCAGGAAGGGGGAGCAGGGGGCGAGGGAGAGAGCTACCCACCCAAACCAGGAGGCATAGGCAGCGGCTATTACCTGTTTTGCATTGTGATCTGCGGCAACTGAAGGTTTCAATGGGCCGGCGGTGGGTGGGGAGATGAGCGTCCGGTGGGAAACCTCTCGCCGCCCGGCCGCTGCAGAACAAAAGAGCCGGGCTGGTCGGAGCCGGGCATCCGGGAGGCGCACGGACCCAGCAGATGGACCCGGCGGAGAAGGCGAGCGCGCCAGTCGGAAGCGCCTCCTAGGTCCCAGCGCCGACCCGCCAGTGCCTAGAACCCCCCGGGGAAGGTTGGAAAGACTCGGGAGAGCCCAAACCAGGGTTGCCTGCTCAGTGCAGGGGGGGTGTTGAGTCGTCGTCGTCATCCTGTTCCTTTAAGAGTTGCAGAGAACGGAGACCCCCCCCCTCGACGTGGCTTTTCCCACCACAGCGCTGCAGTGCTGGGAGAAACAGCGTCTGACAGAATGCTCCCTTCTATGCAACTCTTTTAAAGGGACAGGGGTTGCGTGTGTGCCAATTCCAGTTCGACGCCTCTTTGGGAGGAGGATTCACGTATCGGAGGAGCTGTGGTCTTCTTCCATGACAGATAGCGCCACATTAAATCAGCTGGTCTTTCTGGTGCCAAAGGACTCTTTGTCGTGGAAATCCAGGACTTTCTGTTTCTCCTCGTCGCTTGGCCGCCTGCGCTGATGATGTTAAGGGCAGACACACACACACACACACATCCCTTTCCCATGCTGGGAAAAGCTTCGCTTGGAACACCGTGTAGAGTTCTGGGCTCCACAACTCAGACAAGATGTAGAGCTTGAAAAGTCCCCCCCCCCCCACACACACGCAAAAAATGGAGTGCTTTGAGCTTCTTAGTTTAGGAGGAAAGGGCATTTGGTGCGGGGAGCATGGTAGAAATATATAAATATATGCATCTTGCGAACCTGGACAGCGATAAGTTTATCTCCCGATCTCATAACAGTAGGTCCATGTGAAGCTGGATGTTGGAAGATTGGGGGCAAACAAAAGGCTAGCTCAGTCAGCAGAGCCTGAGGCTCTTAATCTCAGGGTTGTGGGTTCCAGCCCCGATTGAGGAAAAGACTCATGCATCACAGGGGGTTACACAAGATGACCCTCGTGGTCCCTTGCAACTCTAGGATTCTATGATACTTCTTGAACAAAGCATACCATAGTTAAACTTTGGCATTCACTCCCTTTTTTTAAAAAAAATAATTTTTATTAACCGGCCAATCAAATCAAATTAAATCACATCACATAAATTCCGAATCACAAAGCCGAATTTTAAATTTTGTTGTTGAGGGGACCCATATTTCAAGATCCGAAGGGGGGTTCTGATCATCATCTTGCTACTGCTTTAATGTCCAAATCAGTCCAAATCAATCCAAACAGAGTTCATAATTCTGTCCAGTCTTATCTTGCTGTTTCCACATCACATCTTGTTCATATATTTTCTCTTTTTTCTTTATGATCTCTTCTGATAGTCTCCTTAAGCCGATAAACACCAATAATAATCCTGTGTGAATTTTTCCGTTCTTCCAATCCTCAAATCGAGATGGTTTCCATATATCATCGCCTTCATAGATAACATCGCTCTTTCCATCGTTAATTACAAAACTTTGGCATTCACTCCCACAGGAGAACACCAAACTGGATGGCTTTAAAAGTGAGTCGGACAAATCCATGGAGGAGCATGCTATTAGTGGCTAATGTTCTACAATCAGGCTCTGCTTCCCTGCTTCCCACAGGCATCTGGTTGGTCACTGTGAGTACAGGATGCTGGGTTGCCATATACCCTCTTTTTCCAGGACAGGTCCTCTTTTTCATGATGAGAGTTGCTATAGAGATCCATAGTTAAAAGTAAAGGTAAAGGGTAAAGGGACCCCTGACCATTAAGTCCAGTCGTGACTGAGGGTTGCGTTCATCTTGCTTTATTGGCCGAGGGAGCCGGCTACAGCTTCCAGGTCATGTGGCCAGCATGACTAAGCCACTTCTGTTGAACCAGAGCAGTGCATGGAAACACTGTTTACCTTCCCGCCAGAGCAGTACCTATTTATCTACTTGTACTTTGATGTGCTTTTGAACTGCTAGGTTGGCAGGAGCAGGGACCGAGCAATGGACCCTGTTGTGGGGATTTTAACCGCTGACCGTCATCGGCAAGTCCTAGGCTCTGTGGTTTAACCCACAGCGCCACCCATGTCCCTCAAATAGTTAAAAGTAGATGTCGGCAAATATGTCCTCTTTTTTTCTCTTCAAAGTATGGCAACCCAAAGACCCTTTGGCTCGATCCATAAGCAGGGCTCTTCTTTATGGTCTCTCGAAATATCAGTTGCCAGGGAGCAGAAATGGGGAGAGGCCTTTTGTGCTTATGTTCTATAGGCATCTGGTTGGCGGCTGTGAGGAGGCTGTATTAAATGGCCATTTGGTCTGATCCAGCAGGGCTTCTTCTTCATTCTGTCTGTTGGGCAGTTGTTACAGGAACAAAGACATGCTTCTGTTAAAAAAGAAAGAAAAAAGTGGCACCTTAGCCTGCTGTTTGCTACGGAAAACATTTGGTGGGAGGAATTAAAATAGCTATTCAAATTATTCAGTACTGAAATATCAACACTTCCCAGTGGGGCAGCAGAATATGTTGCTGCAAAACAGCAGAGTCTTGTGGTACCTGGAAGACCAACACATTTATTGTGGCATAAGCTTTCATGGACTAGGACCCACGTAACCAGATGTATGACATGTAAGTCTCACTTAAACTTCTCTCTCTCTCTCTCTCCCTCTCTCTCTCTCTCTCTCTCACACACACACACACACACACACACACACACGTAAGGGGGGGTGGGGAGAGAAAGAGTTATAAGCAGTGGGATTAAAGGGAGTTGTTCAATTCTACAATTCTATGACTTCATTCAGTGGACTTATGCAATGCTGAAACAAAGGGAGGAAGAAGACACTGCCTTACGGAACCTCACAAAACATGCATTGTGGGCCTCAGCAGAAAGTTCCTCCAGTACCAGCTTCTGGGAAACAGTCTTTCAGCAAGTAGGATGAGAACGACTGTAGCAAAGTTGCTTCAGCTCCCATCCTGAACAGCCAGGCTAGAGAAAGCTACTGTGGTTGTGATTCTGAAATCTGCAGAGAGGCTTAAGAAAACTGACTGGATCACAGTTGTCTGCATGTCTTCTCCCAGTGCTGGTCATTCAGCAGGGTGATGAAGGTGTTTTTTTAGCATGGAACCTAGTCTCGAACCCAGATTAAAATGGATCTAGATCAGGGCAGCAAACCCGCAACCTGCCTAAATATTTTATTTTAGTTCCTTCCCCACATTTTCAAAAATATATATTGCTGCCTGCTTCCTTGCTTTGATACTGTGACACCAAACATTTTTTCTGGCGCACCAAGCACCCCCATTTGTCTATTAATTTAAAAAACTTAGTAATGTTTCTTCCACCTTACTGCTTCACTGAGATGCCAAACATTTTCTGAAACCCCCTAATTTGTCCATTTTAAAAATGTTTTTAATTTATTTTTAGATGTCTATTTTAAAACTGACTACTCCTGCATTCCCCTTGATACAATTGTTATGTGAAAATGCTTTTGTGGTCCCCAAGTCCCCCTATGTGCCCTCTTAAAAAAAGAAAATATTATGATCTAGATAATCAGCCCAATCGAAAAATGTCTGGAGTAGTACAGCTGCTTACCCCTTCAGCACTTTCTCTCCCTCTGAGGCTTGTGCTGTGATCCTCACCACTCTGTTGCCCTTTTTGCTGCCTGTTACAAAAGGGAAAGAGGAAAAATAGGGATGGGAATGTTAAGTCACCTGCAAACACCTGCCACTTGCCGCCTCCTCTTCCTCCTCCTCCTCTCTCTTTCTTGTGGTAGCAGTACAGCAGAGTCATGGACTCATGCTGTGGGTGGGTGTTGTGCACACACACACCATTCCAGACATTTTCTTCCAATAAAAATACCATATTGGACAAGCAGTGTCTCCATCCCTTTCCCCCAAGATGCCTAGTGCAACCTAGCTCATTAGTGCAAATGGGGCACAGCTCCACCAACCTGATTCTGTCCTCAAGCAGCGCCCACCTGCCTGCCTACCTGCAGACGCTCCAAGTGTCTCTATTTTCCAGGGGCATCCCTAATTTTGAGAAGCCGTCCCAGTTCCTGATTTGAGAGCCAGTGTGGTGTAGTGGTTAAGAGCGGTAGTCTCGTAATCTGGGGAACCGGGTTTGCGTCTCCGCTCCTCCACATGCAGCTGCTGGGTGACCTTGGGCTAGTCACACTTCTCTGAAGTCTCTCAGCCCCACTCACCTCACAGAATGTTTATTGTGGGGGAGGAAGGGAAAGGGGAGTGAAAGGCGGGATATCAAATCCAAACTCTTCTTCTTCTTGTTGATTCTGGAATGTCTTGCTTTTCTTCAGGCTGTCCCTATTTTTATTGGAGAAATGTTGGAGGGTATGGTAGGATGTCCCTATTTTCACTGGAGAAATGTTGGAGGGTATGGTAGGATGTCCCTATTTTCACTGGAGAAATGTTGGATGATATGGAGTTATCCGACTCCCAAGCCATCTGAAGGCAATCCAGTATAGGGAAGTTTTGTAATGTTTAATGTTTTCTTATGTTTTTATACAGTATATATTGGAAGCTGCCCAGAGTGCTGGGGCAACCCATTAAGATGTGTGGTGTATAAATAGTCAAATTATCATGGTGGAATGGGACGTCCCTATTTTCATCAGAGAAATGTTGGAGGGTATGTACTTGCTTAAAATCCAGGCCAGGTTGCAGCAACTTCCCGATAGCTTCTTCCACATCCTTATGTTGAATGTTTTCTTTAAATGTATAGGTTCATCACTGTTCCACCCGATGTGTATGTCTTTAAGGGGCCAGAGCAAGGGCCAGAGCAAGATAACGAGACCCAGCTTTACAGCTGTGAAACATAGCAGGTGCTGCTGAGTTGTACTGATTAAGCTGTGTTGGCAATTGGGTGTAGTATATAAGGAGCAGCACCTAGCTCTCCCATTACCCTGGGGGATGGGTTGGTGGTTGAGTCTGGTTTGTTGTTGATGTATTTAGTGTATAAGGAGTTTTTGTTTTTGTAATGAAAACCTTGTTTAAGTTATTTTTGAGTCCCTTTTTAATGCATGGTCTCCCCAGCAAGCTCTCTGCAGCGCTACCATACTGCAAAAGCCAACATCTTTGTCTCAGTGTCCTTCCCTTCTTTCCCGCCATGTTGCTTCATAGGCTGCAAACCTCTTGGGGTCAGGGACAGGTCATTTTCTTCTCTATTATGTGTCGGCACACAGATAATAAAATTGGAAAGGGCCTCAAAGGTCTCTAGTCAACCCCCCTGCCAATGCAGGAAACCCAGCACTTCAGTACTGCTAACACTGCAGATAGACTTCACCCTCGGAGGCACACTCCATTGCCTGTTGAGACAGTCAGATGCCAACCAGTATTACAGTGCCTGCGCCAGAGTCAACCCATTATTTACAACACTCAGGTGGGAACATAAAGACATAGCTCAGTGGTAAGGCAACTGCTTTACAAGTACTTGTAGAAGGTCCCAAGTTCAATCCCTGGCTTCTCCAGCTAGAGATGAAAGAAAGACCCTCTGTTTAAGAAGGAGGGCAAAGGGCCCTATCTTACACATCCTGGCTGGGGCCAGTAGCCCAGCTGGTTTGCCTCCAGTCTCATGTCTAGCCTATTTCCACCGATGAAGCAAGACTGCAGCACTATTGGTTTCTGTTCTTCGACTTGCAAGCTGAGAAATGAAACTTTCACTTCTGCAGAAAAAAATGCATGTGGACTTAACCTTTGCAGCAGTTTCCTTTAACACTAGAAAGATGAGAAACTAAGTTCTGTGAGGGTCTTGGGCTTGTCCCATTTAATTTGCATAGCCCACATCCATAGTCCTCAAAAAACACCAATCCTGATGCTCCCCCCCCCTATAAATTTGGGATTACCTGATGTCATGGGTGTAGCCAGGCCTTTTGTTGGGGGGGCAGGTCTCTTGTTGCGGGGACAGAATCTCAGTTACCTATGTATTTTTATTTATTTTTATTTATTGGGGGGACAGCTGCCCCCCCGCCTATGCCCATGCCTGATATGATGATAATCTGATATTTTGGGGGAACATCAGGCTCCTAAACACTCCACTCGGGATATGTGAACCAATTGTCATTTTCTGCTTTTCATTTTTCCATGCCTGCACACTCCTCAAAGCTTTCATTTCTGTTTTGGCTGTGCTTCTAAATATTTCTGATGTGCTCGGGAAGGGAGGAATACACCTCACTTTTTATCTCTCCCGATTTGCTCAAAACCAGGGAACTGCGAATTCACAATTGCCAAACTGTGTGCTTTTGCACACTTCTTGGTGGGGAGGCGTTGTTAAAAACAAAACAAAACACCAAGTTGCAGGCACAGCAATCTGCGCCTGTCCGTACTTAATAGCCATAACAGAAGCAACAGATTAGAAGGCAGAGACTAAAGAAAAGATCAGAGTTGCTTCTCATATGATAGCCATCTTGAACTACCTTAAGGGCTGTCACGTGGAACAAGCTTGTTTTCCCCTGCTCTGGAGGGCAGAACTCGAACCAATGGCTTCAAGTTACAAGAAAAGAGATTCCAACTAAACACCAGGAAGAGCCTTCTGATAGTAAGAGCTGTTCAACAGTGGAACAGTCTCCCTCGAGAGGTTGTGGACTCTCCTTCCTTGGAGATTTTTAAGCAGAAGTTGGGTGGCCCTCTGTCATGGATGCTTTAGCTGAGCTTCCTGCATTGCCAGGGGTTGGACTCATTGACCCTTGGGGTTTGTTAAGAGTGCTGGGAATTGTAGTTCGTAAGGGGTAACTGGATATGGAATAACTGATTGGTTCAAAATTGGGAAAGGAGTACAACAAGGCTGTATATTGTCTCCCTGCTTATTTAAATTATATGCAGAATTCATCATGCGAAAGGCTGGGCTGGATGAACCCAAGCAGGAATTAAGATTGCCGGAAGAAATACCAACAACCTCAGATATGCAGATGATACAACCTTGATGGCAGAAAGTGAGAAGGAATTAAAGAACCTTTTAACGAGGGTGAAAGAGGAGAGCACAAAATATGGTCTGAAGCTCAACATCAAAAAAACAAAGATCATGGCCACTGGTCCCATCACCTCCTGGCAAATAGAAGGGGAAGAAATGGAGGCAGTGAGAGATTTTACTTTCTTGGGCTCCATGATCACTGCAGATGGTGACAGCAGTCACGAAATTAAAAGATGCCTGCTTCTTGGGAGAAAAGCAATGACAAACCTAGACAGCATCTTAAAAAGCATCTTAAAGCTATGGTTTTCCCAGTAGTGATGTATGGAAGCGAGAGCTGGACCATAAAGAAAGCTGATCACCGAAGAATTGATGCTTTTGAATTATGGCGCTGGAGGAGACTCTTGAGAGTCCCATGGACTGCAAGAAGATCAAACCTATCCATTCTTAAGGAAATCAGCCCTGAGTGCTCACTGGAAGGACAGACCGTGAAGCTGAGGCTCCAATACTTTGGCCACCTCATGAGAAAAGAAGACTTCTTGGAAAAGACCCTGACGTTGGGAAAGATGGAGGGCACAAGGAGAAGGGGACGACAGAGGACGAGATGGTTGGACAGTGTTCTCGAAGCTACAAACATGAGTTTGACCAAAGTGCAGGAGGCAGTGGAAGACAGGAGTGCCTGGCATGCTCTGGTCCATGGGGTCACAAAGAGTCAGACACGACTAAACAACAACAAAAGGGGTAAGCAACAATTCCCAGGATTCTTGGAGAGGGAATGTGCTTTAAATGAATCGTTCCATACCATGACTGCTTGCTTGTACTACTTTCAAATCATCTTTATTGATTTTCAGATGTACACCCAATCATCTCCATTGATTTTCAGACATGCATCCAAACATCTATCGACCAACTCAAATGGCACAACAGAAATAAACAAGTGAAATACAGATCCAAACAGAAAAGGCATCAGTATGCCTCATATTATCTGCTATGATAGCGAGTATCAAACCCAGTGGGTTGGTTGTGCTTCTTTGGAAGAGAACAGGGGTAGGTGAGAATCAGTATTAAGAGTTGGTAGGGACCTCAAAGTCCACCCTACTGCAGACAGCTTTACACCACTTTTAATAGTTATTGCGTCCCCTAATCCTGGGAACTATATTTTTCCTCTTCCAGAGCTACAATTTCCAGCACCTCTTACAACCTATAGTTCCCAGGATTCTTTGTGGCGGAAGGCGTATGATTTCAGTGTACCGTATGTGCCAAAGTAACCCAAAGACTTGGGCTACAATCCTAACACCACCTTGTCTGGCAGTAAGCTCTGTTGAATTCAGTGGGACTTCCTTGTGAGAGCTGCCGCTATAGTTACTAGCCGTAACTAGCCAGCCGTAACTTAGGGATCCTAGATCACAAGGATCCTAGAATCGAAGAGTCGGAAGGGACCCCAAAGGGTCATCTAGCCCAACCCCCTTGCAAGACAGGGATCCTGCCAACTATAGCTGTCTCTGGATGGGCTCGATCTTGGCCACTCCCTTCTGTAGTGTATCAGATACCGACTCTTCCACCTCTCCGCCTTTGGGACTGAATGCCCACCGTCTTTGCCCCACATCCCCCTCTAAAAGTGCCCGCCCCACTCCTCAGCTCCGAGACATTCCCCGCCTCTTTCCCAAACGGAGCTAAATCGCTTTCGGTTTCCATTTCGCCGGAATCGAAAGCGACTGGTATCTTTAAAGCGCAGCAGTCGCTGCTTCCCCCGCCCTCCGCCTTGAGGCGAGGTAGGGCGGCGGACCTATTTTGCTCTTTAGTCATCGTCGGCCGGGAAGCTGCGCGGGGATCTTCGCACCTACATCTTCCAAGAGACGCGGTGAGTAATAACAGACCGCAGGTGATGGGGACCGATTCAACAGGACTCCTGGGCTCCTTGGGAGGAGTAACGGGGTTTAAACAGGCTTAGAAGAAGTACGAGCGTCTCTGGAAACACAGCGAAATGCTCTGATCCTAAACATATTTGCTTAGTTAATACAGACACTTCTAGCCCACCTTTCCTCCAAAGAGCGCAAGGTGCCTCGTTCGTATTTTATCCTCCCAGCAGCCCTGGGAAGCAGGCGAGGCTGAGAGATCGGCATCTGCGAGCCATCGCTTTTGAGGTTTTCCTCACCTAGCAAATTCCCCGCAGAAGCAAAAAGCTAATACTTCAGGCGGGGGATAAAAATATATAGCTCGGCCTTGTTCCTATCGCTCTAATTTCTACTTGCAGGGAACTTGCCTTTTCTTTTTATAAAACTTGGGAGGGAAAGTTAAAACGTCGACTTGCCTTGACGTTTAGCCTTGTCGACTAAAATGGTGCAGTGCTGGGCTCTTAGACCTCATTCTCCTAGTGTAGACTTGGCTTATAGTGTGACTATGCAGTAGAAATACAAATATGGCTGTATTCTAAATGGTGCTGCGTGAAATTACCACCGTTTTGCATTCTGGGGAACCTCCTGCGTCTAGTTACAGATAGGTAGCCGTGTTCTCCTGAAGAAGTGTGCATGCACAGGAAAGCTCATACCAAGAACTAACTTAGTTGGTCTTTAAGGTGCTACTGGAAGGAATTTTTTTATTTTGACTCCTGCGTCTAGTTGGCCTGGCTGGCAGGCATTCAAAAGGCGAAACTTTCCCTACTGTCTGGATGCAGTGATAATCAGGGAAGGCCTTGTCACTTGAATGAATTTTGTTTCCCTGCATACAGCAATTAAAAGAAAGGCTGAAGAATGTGAGGTGGCAAGTGAGCAGCCCCACTGTTCTGGTACCCAAGCAATTCCTATAAAACTGTAGTTGGGAATCTACAAATGTAAACCCCTCTCCTTTGCTTTCTTGACACTCACCCCAGACACCATCTGGGCTCTGCATCCTCCTCCATTGTTTTTGGATGGCTTGGAAGGTGTCCTTGAACATTTTTGATACTGCCTTTTGTTTGCATAGATATATAAGTTTGTGTCCATCTAGAAACCTCTAGCGTTGAGTTTGCTGGGATGTTTCTTTCTTGATGAGGGTAAGAGGCACACCCATTTCTCTGTCCACTTTTTGCTTCTTGCCATGCCCACCACAGGCATGTGATGCCCAGAATGTGGACTTTGGGCTGAAAAAAAGGTTTCAGTCAGAGCACATCCTCTCTTATCAACCCTTGGTAGGAAACACAAAAATTTCTCCGGAAATGATGATTCTGCAATAGTTGTAACGGATCATGTGCTTCCATTGTGTTCTGGCTCTGTAAATGTGTTGTTTATTGTGTGTTTGGCTGTCTTGATGGCTGAAAAGGAGTGAACCAAATAACCTCAGTGGCCTGTGATGACCAGGGGATGTGTCTCTTCCCCTTACGTGTTTGTGATCCATTCTTCCAAAGTGCTCCCCTTAAAATTAGGGGAGCTGAACAAGTTTACAGTTGGGTCTGTAGTTTGAAATGATGCAGGGATATTTGATAAATTATTAGTAGGGTCCACGCTACTAGGTTAAGCAAAATGCAGCTGGACTGAGAAACATGAGAAAAGACAGGAATATTAGGAGGTGAACAGTGGAAAGCCTTGGGAGGAAAGTTCCCATACAATAATACTTCAGTATAATTTAGGGAAACATCACTTTAAAATATGCAGAAGTGATTTTTAACACCTTTTAGGTTGTAACAATTAAAAAAAATTAAAAAGTTTTGTTGGAGGGGATGTTGGGGAGTTGGATCTTATATGTGGTGGGATTGTAAGTATGTTGCCAAATTTTGGAGAAATATTTTTAATGAAACCTCAGCAGTAATTGTCGGGGGGGGGGGGCAGGGAAGGGATCCCCAAAGCACCTGAACTGGATCTGTTATTACAGGGGGAAATCAGAAAAGCTTACATAAACAAGTTCTTGGTGGGGCTCCAAGAATCTCAGTGACGAGATTTGGAGGGGGGGACTTACAAGAGTTGAAACACAGCAAAATAGTACAACACAGCATGGGAAATCATGTTAATTGACGTATTGATAAGGGTACGTTTGACCTAGGGTAAAAAAGAGAGACATTTTTGGTGGCCCTTTATTATGTACACAAGAAAGGTGGTGTGAAACCTATGCCACTGGTCTTTAGAAATATCTGGATTATGTAACTTTTATTTGTTCAAAGGCAACATACTCTCAGGAAAAGAACAGTGCAGGCTTGATTCTTTGTATACGCTGTCTAGTTTATTTGTAGGTTCATTTTATTTTGTAATCTTTGGAATGCTTTTGGTGTCAAAGGTTTTAATTTAATAAACAATAACTATAATAAATAGTAAAAAGGTTGTATGCCTGCATAAGAAAATGAATAAAAGATGAACTGACACAGGACAAGAACTGGGAGTTGGCAAGAGTTCAAGGAACTTGATAAGGTGCTGAGAGTTGTTAGGAGACCCCTGTTCCCTTCACAGAGCTACAAATCTCAAGAGTGATTTAACAATAAACCCCTCTTCCCAGAGAACTCTGGCAATTGTCCTCCTGTGAAGGGAATTAGAGGTTCCTTAACAACCCTCAGCACCCTTAACCAACTACAGTTTCCAGGAATCTTTGGGGGAAGCCACAACTGTTAAAATGGTATAATAGTGGCTTAAATGTATATCTGGCAAAATAGTGGTTTAAATAAATATCAGCAACCTTTCCTGTCCACCTCATGAAATTGTTGCACAGTCTGTTGAAAACAAAAAGCACATTCCAGATCACAGTCAATCTTAAGTAAGCTTACTCTAAAGTGAGTTGGTCCCAATGGCTTAAAAGGACTTAATTTTAAATTGTGTTGTGAGGGGTTATTGGGTTTTGTTTTGATTTTGATTATGTACTTTGTGTTTTTATATTGTGATTTTATCCTGTGAACTGCCCTGAGACCTGCAGGTACAGAGCGGCCTACAAATTTTATAAGTTACAGTAATAATAATTTAGTAAACGTGTTTTAGATTGGAAGCAGATGACAGAGAAAGATGCCACACTGCTTGTGGCAGGCTTGGACTGTTTGCTTTTGCCTTTGGTAACAGAAGTCACATCCTTACCATACATTTAAAGCACCTGGTTTTCCCCAAAGAATCCTGGGAACTGTAGTTTCTTCCTCACATAAGCTACAGTTTCCAGCACACATAACAAACTGCAGCCTGGCAGGGTTTTCTATTGTTCCAAAATCCCTTTGATGAGAGATGAGTGGAGGGGGGAGAGTGTTTGTAACATCATGGTAAGTGATTCCTCTTGTCCGTTTTGTTAAAAAATGTCCATTTACAGAAGGAACAATAGTTTATGAGCTCTTTTTTTGTTCAGTGGGGACCAATGTGCAAATTGTATTGGTGAGATTATACACTCAATTTTTTCCTCATTCTGCATTTTTCTCCTCACTTTTGCAGGTATCAACATGTCTCAGGGGCAGAAGAAGAGGTGAGAAATGCAGTGCGTGTGTATCCATGGGATTTCTCATGGACAAAAAAATGCTAGTGAGACTGTGCTGGATGTGCTGATCATAGAACTGTAGAGTTGAAAGGGACCTAAAGGGTCATCTAGTCCAACCCCCTGCCATGCAGGGATCTCAGCTAAGGCATCCGTGACAGGTGGCCATCCAACTCTGATTAAAAACCTCCAAGGAAGGAGAGTCCACCATCTCCCGAGGGAGACTGTTCCAATGTCAAACAGCTCTTACCACCAGAGAGTTCTTTCTGATGTTTAGTTAGAACCAAAACTATCTGGGATCTGATAACACCTTGCTTAAAACATTGCTGACTCTTCCTCCAAGGAGCTCAGAGCTAGACCGAGTGTGTGAAGAACTGGCCCAAGGTCACCCAGTGAGCTCTGTGGCTCTGAGGGTTAGGCTGTGGGCAGGAGACTGTGGTGAGAGCTTGTCGTGAGAACCAAAAGTTAAATGAGGCAGGATGAAGAAGCAAGTTAGGAACAAAAGGCTACAGACCTCTGGGTATAGGGTACAGTGGTACCTCGGGTTACATATGCTTCAGGTTGCAGACGCTTCAGGTTACAGACTCCGCTAACCCAGAAATAGTACCTCGGGTTAAGAACTTTGCTTCAGGATGAGAACAGAAATTGTGCTCTGGCAGCGCAGCACCAGCAGGAGGCCCCATTAGCTAAAGTGGTGCTTCAGGTTAAGAACAGTTTCAGGTTAAGAATGGACCTCCGGAACGAATTAAGTACTTAACCCGAGGTACCACTGTATAATAATAATAATAATAATAATAATAATAATAATAATAATACTCGAGATGTCAGGGAGACAAGCCTTGAACAAGGCTTACCTGGAACAAGAAGTTCACTTACAGTTTTTGCTGGCCAGTAGGATCCAATAGCTAAGCTGGGTCAGTAGTGGCAGCCCAGGGTCCTTTGAATACTAAATTGTCCAGGCAGATGCCACAACAATGCAGTGTCACTCAGGAGGGAAACCTGCACACAGACCCAACAGCAGAGTGAGGATTTAAACTAGGAGTTAGGAACCTTTGGACCAGGGGCCAGTTGCCTCCTTATTCTGTTTATAGTGTTTCTCACCCCTGCTAAACTTAAGGTTGCAAAGGCCTTCTATTGTAGCCAATAGTAAGCTTTCCCCCAAGCTCAATTGGGTTGTGTTGTTTTTAGGGTGGTGGGTTTGCAGCTGGGTCCAGAAGCGTGATTAATCCTTTTCTCTCCCCACTTATAAACCCTCCACAATGTCTTTTCAAAGAAGTCTTCTTTTGCCGCAATGGTTGTATGAGAAGGATGATCTTTGGGAAGAGTGCAGTTGGAGAGGGAAGGGTTAACCCATCTCTCTTCTCAGCTGAGATTTCCAGGAATCTCTCTCTTTCTCTCTCCTGGCAATTAGGCTTGCTAAAAGTTAGAAGGCTTTTTTCAACCCCAGTTGCTGTGCATGTTAATACATCTCTGTCTCTCTCTGTATATGCATGTGCACCTGTGTATGCTTGTATTATTGTGCATTTGGTGGCTACACACACACGACTGGGAATGTGGCTCTCACAGAGGTGAAGCTAGCTGCTGCGGCACCAGGAGCTGCGCACATGTTGTGCACCCAGGGGGCAGGGCGAGTGTCCCAGGGGGGCGCTGCCTGCGCCGAGCGTCCCAGGGGGCGAGACACCTAGGGGGGCAAAGCAAGCCACCCATGGCAGGTTGCTTCCTGGGCAGGGTGGGGGCAGGGAGGGAGCCACGCCGCTTTGCCAGCAGCCTTCCTCCCTTCCCTCTTCCTTTTGACAGCTCAGGAGAGGCTCCCCCCCAAAGGAAGCGGGGGGGGGGGCAATGGCGAACTGCTCATCCGCAACTCCCAAGCCTCCTTCGAGCTGTCAAAACGAAGGGGGAAGGGGGGAAGGCTGCTGGCAAGGCGGCACAGCTCTGCCCCTTCCCCTGATGGCTTGGGATATGCTTGGGAGTCGTGGGCGGGCAGTGTGCCAAACATCAACCCCCTCCGTGATGACACCCGGGGTGGACCGCCCCCACCGGCCCCCCTTCCTCCACCCCGGTTACTGTAGCTACACCGTTGCTACAGTTTACTTGGGCAGTGCAAGGGTTGGGCGGGTCGGCAGTGAGGTCAAGGTTTCCCAGGTGCACCACCCCACCCCACAGCCTGGTCCTGTTTAGACTGAAGTCTCTCTGTTTCTATTCATAGACTCTAACTACTGTAACCGTCTGCCTTTCTTTCAGGAAGGGCTTTCGACAAAAATCACCTCCTGTCCTCAAATACTTGCAGGGTATCCTCCGCAAGTACCCAGATGGGGGTCAGATCTTAAAAGTAAGTTTTTAAAGCACTGGGCCTGGGCTTTTTGCATTTGCCGTTTTTGAGAGCAAAGGCGTTTCACATGGATTGCATTTTAAGTAGGGCTCGAACAACTTGCGTGTTCACAGAGAGGAGGCAGCCAAACACCCGGATTTCTTGGGAAGAGAAGACTGCAAGTTTAGAGCAGGAAGCTGTTCTGAAGCGCAGGCCCAAAGGACGGCTTGTGGGAGTGGTTGGGTGCAGGGGTACCAAAGAAGGATGCCAAAAACATCAGAATGGCCAGTTCTAGTGCAATATTAAAGAAGGTGCAGATTTGCAGCAAAGAAGCCTGCCAGGTCTCCCAGCCTTTACAGATGCGGGACAGACACAGCAGCAAGGAGATGGCTTGTCCTCACTTTTCTAAATAGGTAAAGTTTGAAAGGGGTGATATTGACGACCCCTGTATATGTCTAGCAGTTTATGGAATGTGGGACTGGTATCCATGTAGCAATTTCCACAGTCTGTTTGTGTTGACCCCTGGCATTTCTTCCTACTCTCATTCTCTTCTTCTTTCTGAAGGAGCTGATCCAAAATGCAGATGATGCGGGGGCTGAAGAGGTGATCTTGCTCTATGATGCACGGAGTTTTGGAACTCAGAGCCTTTTCTCAGAGGGGCTGGCAAGCACCCAAGGTATGGATTAGACACCTCCCAATGGTGGGTGTTCTGGGGGGCCCAGCAGAGAAATCACAATGTCTCCTATAGGGAGGAAGTTGGCTGGATGAAATTCATAATAATTTTTCAGGGATGCTTTCAAGGGTCAAAGGCTTCCTTCTTAGCAGTCAGTAGCCAAGGCTTCTCTAAGTTCTTCTTATATTGACCAGAATGATTCTTTGTGCCTGGGAAGGCAGCAGTGAACTTCCTCTACTTTGGGGCCGTTTCGTCCCACAATGCATCCGAGGAAAGTTGCCATGATGTAGTGTCCTTCCAGGTGCCTTGTGGGAGGGAAATATGGCTGGCCACTGTACAGTAGTTTCCCACATTCTCATTTCTGTGCTACAATATCCATTTTGGGATAGATGGAAAACACTGGCCTTATATGCTCTCACAATGACTGTTTTTTTTTTAAAAAAAATAATATTTATTAATTTTCAACCATTTAAACACAGCAAAACAGAAAAACAAAAAAAGAAAGAACAAAAAAAGAAAAAAAAGAAAAACATAGAACTAACAAAGCAAGACACAAACCATTTCAAACACAAAACAATTTCAATGTCTTATTTTTCATTCCCTTATTTCCACGACCTCCTCACACCTCCCTTTTTGTTTTCCACTTCTGTTAATTATTTCAGCAATTCCTTTCCATCTTCCTCTGTTTTCTATCCTATAATTATCTTAACATATTCTAGCCTTATTTTCCCTTTAATACACTATTAATCTATTTATACTTGATTCTTTATAACATTTCTACTAAAGCCATATAACTTCATTCCAACATTTTTCTAACATTCATTATTTTTACAGTGTTTCTATAAACAGTCTTAAACTTTTTCCAATCTTCTTCCACCGACTCTTCTCCCTGGTCTCGGATTTCTGCCAGTCATTTCCGCCAATTCCATATAGTCCATCAACTTCATCTGCCATTCTTCCCGAATGGATAAATCTTGTGTCTTCCAGTACTTCACAATGAGTATTCTTGCTGCTATTGTTGCATACATGAAAAAAATCCTATCCTTCTTTATCACCAATTGGCCGACCATGCCCAGGAGAAAGGCCTCTGGTTTCTTCGAAAGGGTATATTTAAATACCTTTTTCATTTCGTTATGAATCATCTCCCAGAGTGTCTTAATCCTTGGGCATGTCCACCAAAGGTGAACTCTAATCCTCAAATTCGTCTGTTTTTCTTTAAGTTCAGTCGTAGCAAGCGTCAACTTATGTTCATCAAATTGCCTCTGTAGGGCTGGGGCTCTCTTTCTCTTTCTCTCCAGTTGTGTCACTTTACCTTCAGCAGCAACAGCTTTTTCCCCAATTTCCTCCACAGTTTGCCATATCAAAATAGGTTCTTGTATCAATTTCTGGGTGGTTTCTGTATTGGTACTATTTATACTTTCTGTATTTAAGTTAGTTTTAGTAATTGAAACATCCACTTTCGCATTTACCATGTCCATTTTCCTGTGAAGCTGATCCAATGAGTCATTTATCTTGTATAATGCAGCCACTAAAGCCTCTTCTGTCGACATTCCTCTTGGTTTTAAATATACTAGTACAAAGACAACAACAAAAAGAGCAGGAGGGCCTAATGATAGACCTCTCCTGGATTGTTACCAAGTCCTCCCAGACCTTAATGTTTTGTCAACAGTTGACTGGTCTGTTTTTCCTCTTCCATTTACCATAACACTTAAAAGATTCAAGGTCAGTCCCAGAGTCTCACAGTTTTTAACTTGCAGCTGGAAATTCCCCTAGCCCAGCTCTTGTAAAGCAACCGGTTTCAAAGGCTTCCACTAGGGGGAAACAGTTTCTATTTGTAATAGTCAATAGTATCCTCTTTTAAACAATCCAAAATTAGTTTCAAATTAGTTACAATTTTCAGTTACGTTTACTCCTTTTTAAAGCAGCCGGAGACAGTAGAGACAATGTATTTCTCTTATTTAGCTAGCTGTCAATGAACGTTCTAAACGCTGTCAATGAACATTCCAAAAGACGTCAGTCCTACTAGCAGCCCGTTTCCAGGGTCAGAGCGGCGGTGTTTTAAGTCTCTTCGCTCTCTCCCGCAGGCATATTCAATCCGCAACTTCCCCCTCTCTTCTCCTGCCTCCAAGGGGGGGTTTAATGTTCTTTACCGTTGGAAATTTAATCTTTTACAAAAGACCTTCCAGGACTCCAGCTTGCAACTTCATTGCCTCAGTCTATTTACAAAAGGGGAAGGCGGACTTCCTGTTTTGAACCTCCCCGTTACGGTGCCAAATTAGACATTTAGAAATCCAATTCTTCCGTTTCAGCTTTACTCACAGGTAATTACTTTAAAATCAAATTGTCCACAGGAAAAGGTCAGCGCTCTCCGGCAACAGCTATGCGGCTTCGCTCTGTGGAAGAAGCAGACGATTTGATGCACCGCGCTGCTCACCCCACGTCGCTCCGGAGCCCCAAAAACCGGGGTTCCCCGCGAGTGGGGGGGGTGCAAAAGGTGCCCACCGAATCCCACGTTCACAGGCTTCTCCCGCCTGTGATTTTAACGGGTCTCCACCTTCGCCGTGGCGGCCAGACCCAGATTCCCACGGAGCGGATTCCTCCCGTCTCACAATGACTGTTAAAATCGTATAAATGTGCTTTAAACAAATGATGTGGGTACCTGAGAGTGCACCTCCAGTATGTTCAATATATTGGCTCTATTCCAGTATCACATCATGGTTTGCAGAAATCTTAATCTAGAAAAGAGATTGGGGTGGGGGGGCTGTGGCTCTCCAGATATAGTTGAACTCCAACTCCCATCAGTCCCAGTGATTATAGCTAATGGTCAGGGATGGTGGCAGGGCTCTCCAGCCCTTGTTTATAGGACCTGGTCTGCTTCTGATAGCAATCAGGTTTATTAGCCTGCTCCCATCTCTCTGGTGCCACAGCCTCTGGAGGTGGCTGTTACCACGGTTTGCTAAATTAGACAGGCTCTCGTGCCACAAAACGTTCAATCATGATTTCTATTTTGGTTTGCTGGCCGATCACAAACCCTAGTTTGCAATTCAGACATTGTGCCATGTCAAATTTGGCTTGGGAGTGACACTGTGAATCAAACCATCATCAAGGCACTTGAGTAAAAATTGCATGACCACATTTCTCTTTTTCAGGCCCTGCGCTTCTTGCCTATAACAACGGTCTATTCTCTGAGGCTGACTGGGAAGGGATCCAGAGTCCAGGCATCAGTCACAAGGAGGATGACCCTTCTACAGTTGGACGCTTTGGCTTGGGCTTCAATTCAGTTTACCATATCACAGGTGAGAAGTTCTGCCTGGCTCAATTTGGGAGATAGTCAGTCTTCAAAACAAGATGTCTTTGGGAGGAAGGCATAAGAATTATAGGGAAAAAGGCCTAGAAGACAGCTCAGGACCCCAAAACCTCAGGGACCACCTCTCTCTCCCCACATCGGCATACCTGGCCCCTCAATCATCCTCAGAGACCTTTGTCTGTGTACTTCTTCTGAGGGGGAGGGAATGGGAGAATGGGCTTTCTCAACAGTGGCTCCCCATTTGTAGAATGCTCTCCCCAGCGAAATATGCCTAATGCCATCATTGAGATGAGGGAAATTGAGAGAGATAAGGATGAATTGAAATAGGAGCATGAAGGGGGGAAAGGAACCAAGACTGGGGCACCCACATTTTAATGGCTGAATTCCTTCCCTTCACTCTGTTTAGATTTCCCATCTATACTTTCTGATGAATGTTTGGGGGTGCTGGACCCACAGCAGATGGCATTACATGACGGGGGTCAGCTCTGGGAGGTGAGTGAATGGGAAGAGGCATCCGACCAGTTCCAACCATTCTGGGCAGCACTGAAGTCTCTGGGCCAGCCTTGCCCAACTGCGGAGTGCCGCTTTCCAGGCACCCTGTTTCGCTTCCCGCTACGACAGAGTCCATCGAAGATCTCAGAAAATCTCTACAGTCCAGAACGGGTGCAGAAACTGCTGCTCTCGTTCGTGAATGATGCCCCCATTAGTTTGCTGTTCCTCAGGAACATCAAGAAACTGACGTTGGGTCTCATTGAGTCCGATGGTGCCATCCGTGAGCTGCTGAAGGCTGAGGCCACCACTCGCCCATTTAATGGGTTGGGCATGAGCCAAGGTGTGCTGGAAGTTGCAGAATGCAGTAGTGGAAAGGCAAACCTTGTCGATGATGCTATGGGCACTAAACTGGACATGGGTGTCCACATCAAAACACTTGCCCTATGTGGCACTGGGACTGGACAGGCCAGCAAGTGCAACTGGCTTGTGTTGTCTGCTGAAGCGAAAAAGGATGCCTTCCCAGAACTGTGGGATCTCGCAGTGAAGGTCAGCTCTAAGCCTGTGTTGTCCTTGGCTTACTGTTTGCAAGACAAGTGCATGGGACGCCTCAGCTGCGTCCTGCCGCTCCCGGCCACAGAGGAAAACACCACTGGATTGCCACTGCACATCAGTGCCCCTTTCCAGCTGACAGATGACCGAAGACACGTGCAGTGGTCTGAAGAGGGGTCCCAGGCGAGGGGAGCCGATGGTCGTTGGAACCACTTGCTTATGGAGGAGATGTTGCCTGTTGCTTATTGCCAAATGGTACTGCTGGCATCTACCTGTCCGGACAACCCATATGGGGCGTGGCCAGACCCAGACCAAAGCCAACAACTCCGATACAAGCCTTTAGTGGTTCAGATATGCCAGACACTGATGGACATGAAACTCTTGGTACGAGTCGGGGATGGGGAACCTCGTTTGCTCCACCCCTGCAAAGCCGTGATCTTGCCAGAGGTAGTGAGTGGTAAACCAGTAGAGAAGGCCCTGGAGAAGGCCCTCATTTTGGCAGGATCACCACTTGCAGCTGCTCCTCTCCATGTGCGCCGAGCTTTGGTGTGGGGTGCCAAAGGCAGGGCAGCGGTGCAAGAGGCCACACCGAAGTTTGTCAGGGAGACCCTGCGACGGACTACCAGTGTGTGGCATGGTATATCCTTGACAGAGAAACAGTTGCTGTTGGAGTACTTGGTTGGAGATGGGTGTTACCAGGAGCTGAAGAATCTGCCGCTGCTGCCGACAGCCAATGGAAACTTTACCTGCTTTGGAGATTCTGGAGAGACGGTCTTCCTCGAGAACCACAACTTCCCCAGGTGAGCAGTCTTGCCACATATGATCCCCAGGGTAAACCGGCATTGTCCTTTTCGCCCTACCACAGTTAAATGTCCTCTCCCTATTAGATGTTCCAATTAATGGACTTGCATAATGGTTAATGCACGCATGTGCACACGCACACATACACACCTTGCAAGGCAGTTCACAAATGTCTTCACTATGGCTCATTTCAGACATTGCACCAAACCAAGAGACAGAGGCCTTTATGCACTTTTTTCATATGCATAGCTCGGCTCAGTGTCTCCCCTAGCGCCAGCCTGCACTTCTTTGAGACCCAGTTTTCACTCTGAGAAATACTGCCCTACAGGATAAAGAGGCCCATGCTGCATTTCTTTGATTCCCTAAAATGGTTAGCCCCATAAATAAACCAGTGGCATTAACTGGGTGCTTGTTCCATAGTACATCCCTTTTCTTTGTCACCCTGCCTTTGTCCTTCCTAACTGACCTGTGGTTTCTTTCTGCCGATTTTGCAGGATCCTGTTGCCTGGCCTGGCTCACCGGTTCTTGCCCAAGGATCTAAACCCTGAGCTGCTGAAGCATCTGCAAACAATTGCAGAAAAGGGTGAGACTTTCAGTTTCCTGGGTGCACCATGATCAGCTTCTGGTGTTTTATGGGTTCCCCACCCTGGTGTCCTTCAGATGCTGTTAGACTACAACTCCTATTTTCACTGGCCATGCTAGACTTCAACTTCCTTCAGCCTCAGCCAGCATGGCCAACGGTCAGAGATTATGGGGATGGTAATCCACAGCATCCACAGGGCACCAGGCTGGCTGCCACCAGTGTAAATGTTCTACCATGTACAAACACATGCTTTTTACACACAGGTGCCATTTTCTCCTCCCAGCAACACTGTAAAATAGATTAGGTGGAAAGATAGTGAGCGTGACACCAAATAGCAGTAGAGTGGCTGTCTCCAGGTAAACAAATTAACTTCACAGCTAGTTTGGGCATTTGAACCCTTAAGCACAGGGTTGGGGAACATTTCCCCCCAGCCACCAGTAGAGATGGATCACTCTTGTCAAAGGTCTGATCTGATTGCTTGCAGTGGATTCCGCCACCCTTCCATCATTCTCTGTTGGGTCGTCCTCCACCACCTGCATGAAATTAGAGCAAGGGCTGAAGGTTGTCCCCCTTTGCCTTAGTCTTATTTTCTAATCCAGGGGCAGGCAACATTTGGCCCTCTCGATGTTGACGAACTACAACTTTCACCAGCTCCCTTAATCATGGCCAATGGCCTGGGATGATGGGAGTTGTAGTTCAGCAATATCTGATGGGCCACAGTTTGCATCTGCCTGCTGTAATCACTACACCACGCTGGTTTTTGGTACGCTGATCAGTTTCAGGCTCACTTTGCTTCAGCAGTGCTCTAGCATCATTGTGATACCAAATCATTCACAGACCTATACATATTGGAGTTCAGTTGCATCCAAAGTAGTTTTCAGTGCTGGGCATAGAAGTCGTGTATACATAGCCACTTTGCTCCCAACAGGAAATGTAAGTGCACACAAATGGTGGTTGCTGATTTCTTTCTCTCTCTCTCTCTCTCTCTCTCTCTCTCATATTCAGGGTTATTCAGGAACTTTGTTTCCATGGATCAAAATGTCATTGAGCAGAACCTTCGTGGATCTCTCCCTAAGGACTGGGTCAGCAGCAACCCTGCTCCTGTATCTTGGTGCCCAAAGGAGTACCCAAAACAGCCCCCGCTTGAGTGGCTTTCTGCTTTCTGGAGTTTCCTGAGTCGCCATGCTCCCTCCCTGGCACCCTTCAAGGGATGCCCCCTGATACCACTGACTCCTCTACAGAACTCCCACAGTGGAATCCAATTGGCACGGCTGCTGCCTCAGCCTACTCTGCTGTTCCAGAGCCACGAGGGGCGTTGTCTGCCGGACGAAGTGGCTGGCATTCTGGAGAGACTGGGATGCACTGTGGTCCGGAGCTGGCAGCCAGAATGGTGCCACCGCCAGCTGAGAGAGTACGTCCTAGAACCCATGCCTGGGAGTGTCTTGCAGGTCTTTGCCCATTTAGGGGTGGCATCTGTGGCTGGTCGCGTTGCATCTCTGCCCACCTGCCAAATCAAGAGCCTGAGTGCTTTTTTCTCCACGGCTGCGTCGCTTTCCCCCAAAGAAGCCGAAGTCCTAACTGAGTTGCCGCTCTTCTTCAAGATGCCCTCCCTCCTTCCACCCACCAGGTCTGGCTTGGTGCCAGCCCAGCACCACCTGGCTTTAGAGAAGAACCTGGTTCCACCAGTGCCCTCGGATCTGCTAACTCCAGAGCCTGTGCTGTTGTGTCATAATGAAGCTGAACGCCACCTGCTCTTGCTAATCGGGCAGAAGCTCCTGGGGACGCCAGATCTGTGCCTGCTGTGCATCAAGGCGATGACGAAGGGGGCATATGCCAGTTGGGCACAGGAAGCCAAGCGGCTCATGCTGTGGGTGCTGCACAATGGGGACTCCCTCTTCAGCCAGAGCCGAGAGCTGCAAACTTTGTGTCGTGAGCTGCCATTCCTGGATTGCGGATCAGGAAGGTTGGGCAGGCCCAGTGACCTCTATGATCCAGAGAATCGCACTTTGCAGGATTTATTGAGACCTTGCCGCTTCCCCACAGGGCCCTTCGGGGAGCCAGCAGCACTGCGAATCCTTCGTGTTCTGGGCCTGAAATCTGATCTCAGTGCTGTCTGTCCAGCAGATGCATTGATGGCTGCGGAGGAAGTTGGTCAACTGCAAGAGGCTGCAGATGCCAGTGCCAAATCACAGGCACTCATCCGGGTCTGCAATGAGACTCCTCTACTCTCACGCTTCTCCTTAAAGGAGCTGAAGCGGCTGCGGTCCCTGCCTTGGGTGCCCGCCACCAACACTTCCACATTGGCGGCAGCTGGAGATTTCTTGGCACCTGAATTGCTTCGCTCGGAGAGGTACGCTGCTCTTGTCGGGCTGGTCATGGGACTGACTAATGCTTTTCGGCCAGAAGCTGCAAAAGAACTGGGTCTGGAGAACTCTCCTCCACCAGAGAAAGTGATGGAGAATCTAGCTGCCTTGGCACAGGGATGTCACCCTGAGGAGGCCTTTGTGTTAACTACAAAGCTGCACAGCATCTATCGGCACATGCAACAGCACCTGAGGGACTTCCAGAAGCCACCTGTGGGACCTGTGGTGTGGAATGGGACTGGCTTCTCATTGGCTGCAGATGTGGTGCTGGCCTACCCTGATGGCTTAGACCTTACAGCCCTGATGTCACGAGTGCCTCTGGACTTCCAAGGTTACAGCCAGCTGTTTGCAGCATGGGGGGTCCATAAGTTACCAAAAGAGGAGGAAGTGTGCCAAGCAATGCAGAAGTTGGCAGATCAAATCAATGCCCGACCACAAGGCGGCATGCATGCTGAACTGCTCCTCGTGATAGCTGTCCTGGACTGGCTGTGCGCTCATGGCTACCATGGAGAAAGGGAAATGCCAGTGCCTGTGCGGATTCAAGGACTGTCCGGTTTTGTTCTACGCCCGGCCAGTTCTGTGCTGTACTGTGACATGGATCGGGCACACCTTGCTGAGCTGGATGGCGACCCACCTACTTTGGTGCACGAATCTGTTTCCTCTGCCACTGCTACCTTCCATGGTGTGGAAATGCTAAGCACACGGTTTTCAGGCTTGGAAGTGTTGGAGGCTCAGGCGTGGGGTCCTTCGGAGCCAATCACCCTCCGGATCCGTAACATCCTTCGTGAATACAGCCAGGATGCAGATGTGTTCCTGGAACTGCTGCAAAATGCTGAGGATGCTGGCGCCCAAACTTGCCGCTTCCTAGTCGATCTCCGTGAGCATAACGGTACCACTGAAGGACTCCTGGACCCGGGCATGGCTGCCTGCCAGGGCCCCGCACTTTGGGCCCAGAATGATGCGTTCTTCACCGAGACAGATTTCTCTAACATCATCCGTCTAGGTGCAGCTACCAAGGAACGGCAGGATGACAAGATTGGTCGCTTTGGGCTGGGCTTCTGCACTGTCTACCACATCACTGATGTGCCCTCTCTTCTCAGTGGCCACACCATGCTCATCTTTGACCCAAACATCACCCACCTTCGGAAGCATATCCGTAATTCAGGCCAACCAGGCATGCGTCTCACATTGAACCGAAAAGTCGCCGCTGGATTTCCTGAACAATTTCGACCATTCAAAGGAATCTTTGGCTGTCAACCTGGAGATGATTACCAAGGCACGCTCCTCCGCCTGCCCTTCCGCACTGAGGAGGAGGCAGAGGACTCTCAGATCTGCCGTGATCCATTTGGACCCAGTCGAATCAAATCCTTGCAAATTGGTTTCCAGGAGATGTACAAGTACCTGCTGATCTTCCTGAGAAAAGTGCAGGAGGTGTCACTGACCCACCTTCCTCATGGTTCCAGTTCCCCAGAAACCACCCAGCCATTAGCCACAGTGAGCAGGAAAGCACTTGTCAGGATGGGTACGTCCACTATTGTGCAGTTGACAGCAACATGGAAGTCGAGTGTGGTCACCAGCCATTACCTGCTGCACTCCTGCTCTGCTCAAGGAGAAGCCCTTCAGGTCTTCAAACAGGGAAAAGAAAAGGATGTCCATTTCTCGCCTCCTGTTGCTAGCGTTGCTTTGCCCCTCCGCCCCGCCACTGCTGCTGGAAAATGGGTTCCAGATGTAGATGGTTTTAAGGGCCGTGCCTTCTGCTTTCTACCTCTTCCTATTGAAACTGGACTCCCGTTGCATCTCACGGCAGTCTTTGCTGTGCAGAGTAATCGCAAAGGACTCTGGGAAGCTACTGAGAAGGGGAAATGGAACAAGGCGCTCTTACGGGATTCCGTGCTGGGTGCCTGGCTTGGAGCACTGTCCCTGCTCCGGGACATGTACGAGGAAGGATTGCTGGAGGACTATGAGTACCATGCTTTCTGGCCTGACGTGCGCAGTGCCAAGCACCCATTCAGTGAAACAGTCAAGGCCTTCTACCAAGCCTTAGTCAATGGTGTTGATGGGGAACAGCCAGTTCTCTTTTCTGATGGACAGCGATGGTGCCCAGCCCAGGATGCCTGTATCCTCAATTCTGACATTACCTGTCAGGAGCATCTGGAACCTATAGCTTTCAGGGTCTTCTCTTTACTTTTGCCAGAGCCAAAGATGGCAGTGTCAGTTCCAGATTGGGTGAAGATGAACTTCAGAGATTGCATCCAGGGGGACGTCCTGTTGCCAAACACCTACAATTGGGCACGATTCCTCTGTGAGCTTGTTTTGCCCAATCTTGCTCAGCTGGCAGTGCCTGATCGCGATGTCCTCATTCTTCGTGCTCTGGATATGAATGATGCTGGCGTGAATAAGATCCTGACATCCTGGCCTTGCATTCCAACTGTCCCCAATAGTTTGCTGAGAAACATTAAAGAACTTGTACACCCAAGGGGCTGCGCTGCACCTCTCTACGCTCCTGAAGATGGCCGTTTCCCCACAGGCACAGGGTTTCTGGAACCAGAGAGGCTGTTGCGCTTGGAGCATCTTGGCATGGCCAAAGATTGTGTAGAAATGGAGGAACTGATAGCCCGAGCCAGAACTGTGGCAGCCTTGTGGAGTCATGACCCAGTCAAGGCCTGCCAGCGTGCCCGCTGCATCCTAGAGCTCCTTGAGGACCACCTGCAAGAAAGCTACAGCAACACTACCCAGGTTACTTTCAGAGACATTCCCTTCTTGCCAGCAGTACTACCTGCTAACCAACGCAAACTCTGCTGCCCCAAAGAGGTTTACTACCATAAGCTGCACCCCCTGGTAGGCTTGACTGAGCCTGTCCTGGACAAGACAGCCCTTGGTAAAGGCTTGAAGCTCTCCATGGAGCTAAAGGAATTCCTAGGACTGAATCGTCAGCCACCAATATCTACAGTGCTGACGCAACTGGAGGAAGCATCACGTAGTTCCAATGCCCTGTCCAGAATGGAGCTGGGAAACATAGCACAAATCTGCTATGCGTTCCTGAATAAAATAGTGCAGATGAACCCTCTGTCCAAGGTGGAGGTGTCCCAAAGGGCAAGGACATTCCCCTTTGTTTTCATGGACACTGGCTTTGTGTCAGTGTGCAGTGTGGCCCATTGCCTGTTCTTTGATGCTGCTCCATACCTCTTCCAGCTGCCTCAGGAGTACCAGAAGCAAAAGATGCTGTGGGAGTGTGTTGGGTTGCCTGCGACTTTCAAAGTGAAGGACTATGCCACTGTGTTGCAGACTTTGGCCAAGGAGGGAGCTGGACAGTCTCTTTCCAAAGGGCATCTGGACCTAGTTGTCAGGTTGATCACTGTAGGGCTGGCCGAGGCCCTGCCAGAGGGTCAACAGTTGAGTCCTTATGAAGCCCAGAGTGTCTTTTTCCCAGACAAACACAAAGTCCTTCGTCCATTGCCCAAACTCCTCTTTGATGACACACCATGGCTTCCACATGAGAAAGGGACCCTGCTCTGTCATGCCATGATCCCGCGGGAAATTGCTATGCGCTGTGGCATTCAGACCACAAAAGGTCGTGTCTTGTCACGCCAGCGGATTCAGGGTCTCTCTTCCTGGGCCACAGATTTTGGAGCCAAGGAAGAAATCTGCACCCGGCTGGCCAACATCCTCGGTGACTACTCCTCTTCACAGGATGTGCTGAAGGAGCTGCTGCAGAATGCAGACGATGCTGGTGCAAATCTTGTCCACTTTGTCTGGGATCGGCGACAGCACCCGACTGATCGCGTCTTCAGCAAGGAGTGGAATGAACTTCAAGGCCCGGCACTTTGCATCTACAATGACCGCACCTTCCAGAGGTGTGACATAGAAGGGATCCAGCGCTTGGGCTCTGGTGGCAAAGGTGGGAGGAGAGATGCTACCGGCAAATATGGACTAGGTTTCAATACAGTTTATCACTTGACTGACTGCCCTGCCTTTGTGACGGGGGACAGTGCTCTGTGCGTCTTTGACCCCATGTTGCACTACCTCCCTGATTCTGATGAGATCTCACCTGGTGGAATGTACAACCTTGCTAAAGAAGTCAAAGACACCATCCGTGATGTTTATAATACCTTTTTACCTGATGTGTTTAACTTGGAACAAGGCACAGTTTTCCGGTTACCCTTACGTACTCCTGATGGTGCAGCCTCATCCCGTATCTGCCAGAGCTCTGTGTCCGAGCAAGACATGAAGAAAATTGTGGTGGCTCTCATTGAAGAAGCCGACAGCCTTGTGATGTTCCTCAACCACGTTCGCTGCGTGGTCTTCTCTATAATAAGTGAGAGGGGAGGGACACCGAAGGAGGTGCTGCGGGTAGAGGCTGAAGGTGGTGAGCCTGAAAGACTGGAATACCAGAAACGTCTCCAACAGGCTGCTGCAGCAGGTGGAATGGATGATGGCGAGCCAATGAGAGTCTTCTACAGAATGAAGGTGAAGAGTAGTATCTCCGAAGTTTCCAGCAACTGGCTGGTAGGTAGGCAGATTGGGCTTGAGAGTGACAATACCGTGCAAAACATGGACTTGGCGTGTGGGGGTGTGGCAGCTTGTTTTGACGGACGGCCACCTGGTAGGGCCTTCTGCACACTGCCGCTTCTGGAAGAAACAGGCCTTCCCATCCACATCAATGGGAACTTTGCTGTGGACTCTGCTCGCCGTGGCTTGCGGAAGGATGATGGTGAAGGTGGTGCCAATATGTCCTGGAATAACTTGCTGCTGCAGTGTCTCATTGCCCCATTGTACTGCCACTTGCTTTATGAGCTGCGCCAGGCACTGAATGATACACCACTGCAGTTCCACTCCCTGACTGCATGTGAGAAGTGGTTGGAATCAAACTATTTGCAGTATTTCCCATTTGTGACAAGGGATGTCCCCCCAGCATGGCAACAGCTGGTGACCCGTGTGTATGAACTGGCATACATGGAGCAGCTTCCCTTGGTCCCTGTGTACCAGAAGGAGATTAATTTCAAGTATAGATTTAAGGTGGAAGAAGTGAGTGTGCACTGGAGTGCACCCAGACTGGGCCACCCAACCAATGATCCCTATTTCCTGCAGTCTGAGATAAGTGAGGTTCTTGAGCTTACTCTTCAGAGTCTGGGCATGAATTTTGTCCCTGCCTTCCAACATTTGCAATTGGTACGCGACCATTTTGTCAAGGCAGGAGTTGATATCCTAACCCTCGATTCTCCTTCCCTCTGCTGCTTCCTCAAGAACCTGCCCAACTTTCTCCTGCCCTGCCCACTTCATCTGACACCTGTGAAGAATAGCTGCTACTGTTCTGCTCTCCTCGAGTTCTGCCTCAGTAAGCTTCTTCCTGATGACAAAAGCTGCCTGGAAGGTCTCCCTTTGCTGGTGACCCAAGATAACATGCTGAGGTGCTTCACTCAGCAGTGTCCTCCATACCATAGCAGTGTGCACAGTCTTTTCCCACACCATCAGGACTGTTTCTTTGGCTGCCGAATTGATGGAAAGGCCAGGCAGCTATTAGTAAATATGGGATTCCTAAAGGATTTTACACTCTCTAATTCTGTGGCCTTCATCAAGGAGATGCTGTCTTTGGACAACAGGGTCAGTACTGATAAAGGCCAGGAATGGCTCAGTGAATTGTGGGCTTTCTTTGAGAACCAGATTTGCATGACTGCGAATTCAGACACAATGAAAAATATGTTTGCAGAGCTAGTTTCCCTCTTCAAAGGTTGTGCCATGCTCCCTGTGTGTTGTGGCTGCACTAAGTTCTTGGTTCCCCTTGAGTCCCTCAACACGATAATGCCTGGGCAAGCAAGCACTGTTACTGAAATTCTCCACAAACTGGGCTTTTCCAAGTTGGACTCCTCTCTTTTGCCTCCAAAGCTCGCTGCACATTGCATTCTGCCATGTGTGTTGCAGATCGAGAATCCTACAGTAGTGCTGGAACAACTGGCAGCTCATCATGACCTGTGTTGGGATGCGCTCAAAGGGTGGGAGTTTGAAGCGCTGTTGCGGTTCCTAAGCAGCCAACTGGAGACGCTGAAGAATGACCATGGATCGCTAAGCAAGTTGAAATCCTTGCCTGTGTTTAAAACACACCAAGGGAAGCACGTTTCGTTGGCTTCGTACGGGAATATCTACATCTTGGAATCAAAGATTCCAAAGGAAACCAAGAAATTCCAGGAGCTTTATGAGGTAGATGAGAAGACTGTCCTGCTGAGTGATAGCTCGCTGAACCGACATCTCAGTAAGAGCTTGAATATTGGTGTAATGAACGATTTGCAGCAGTTTGTACAGCAGCTTTTGCCTCGGCTGCCCCATCTCCCCGAAGCTCGTGTACTGGAGGCTGTGAGATTACTCCTCCTTATCAAGAGGCATTATCCTGAGGAATATCAGGCCGAGAAAAAGACAGTGGTGACAACATTCCAGTCTTTTGCCTTCATCCGGGACAAGCAAGGTGTGATGCGTCCTGTGTCCTACTTTTATGAGGAGAAAATGTGTTTCAAGGAGTTGAGAATGGATTCTCTGTTCGTGCCACGCAAATTCTATGACTCAGTGTGGCCAGAGAATATAAGGGAGTTGAAAGAGTTCTTACTTGATGTGGGCTTGCGGCAAGAGATCTCTGAGGAATACTTTCGAGTGTTGGCTACCCAAATTGCAAAAGAAGCATTGAGGGCTGGAAAACTGAAGGATGGTGCCCATGATCTTGATAAAAGGAGGAGAGCACTCTGGAGCTACTTGCTTTCCAGTGAAACCTTCTCAGAGGCCTTCCTGAAAACAGTGTCCAAGATCCGTTTCCTATTGCCAAAGAAGATCTCTGAAGATCTGTGTTGCCTTCACTCGCCATACGTGCAGTGTAATACTCCTGTGGCACCCCAAGGTTCCTTGTTAACTGTGAAAGCAGACCTGGTGTGGACTTCAGCGGTCATTCTGCCTTCTGTTCTATATGTTGGGGAAAATAAAGAAACCATCCTAAAACAACTGGGAGTGCTGCGCACCTTGCCAGCCCATTTAGTCTTGGAGAATCTAAGAAACGTATGCCAGGCACCATGTGACACTCCGAAAGCTAGGAAAACTCGAGAGGATGTCCTAAAGTCAGCTTATGGCTATTTGTCGCAACAGCAAACGTTAGAGACTGGCTGCTTAAAGGGATTCCCTGTGGTACTAGTGGATGGCGGTGAGGTAGCAGAGGCCCAGAATGTGGTGGTCTCATTAAAATACCCAAAGGACTTCCGGCCGTATCTTTACAAGCTACCACCAAAGCTAGCTGCCTATATGGATGTCCTGGAGAAATTGGGAGTGGAAGATGAGGCAAGCATCCATCACTATGCCAGTGTTCTGGCCAGAATTCATGCAGAGACTGTAAGGCAGGCTAAACTGCATGCCAACCTCACCAAAACAGTGCTCAGGGCCACTCAGTTCCTCTTCCAGCTCTTAGATGAAGCAAAGGATCAAATGGATTTCTCAGAGCTGAAAGAACTGCATCTGCCTTGTGCTGATGGGAAGCTATATCCATCAAACAGCCTCATCTTTAGTTTTTACAAGTCTGGCCAGGAACCCCAGGGCTTGCAGTGCAAATTTCGCTTTCTGATAGATCTCTCAATATGTCAGCTACCTCATGACAAGTATGAGCAGCAGAGGCTTCTGCATTGGCTGCCTGAAGCCTTGCGCCCCAAGAACTTGTTAGATATCATTGAAGAGCAGCTGGAAGAGTCCTCTCTGAAACTCTGTACCTATGGGGAACACTGTGAGTTCCAAAACTGGCTACAAGAACTACTCATGTCTTGCAAGTTCCAGCATGCTCTGGTTGCACTGCTTAAATGGCAGGGTGGGACAAAAGTAGAGGAAGTGGAATGCATGTTTGAAGGACGCTTCTCACCAGAGCGGCTAGAAGTGGTTTGTTGTGAAAAAGTGTGCACAACCATGGTGCACAATTCGCAGAGTGTGGAAGGAACCCAGTGTGCCAAGACAGTGTATGCTGCAACAATGCCAGATGGCAAACTGCAGCTTTACCTTGCACACCAGGAGAGCAAAGATGTACGGTGGGCTGTGGAGTTCTCTGGCAATTTAGCCACAGAACTGAATAGGCTTTTAGGACAAAGATTTAGCCCGTGGACCCTGATGGTCCTTGAGCAGATTTTGGTTTGCCAAAGGCCTAAGGAAATTGCTGAGGTGCTAGAGAAAAACAAAGTGCCCTTGCAGCTGCCAGCAAACCTAAATGCCTATGTCAGGGAACTGCCATCGGAAGGAAGGGAAGTGAAAGGGCTCACACAGGTTGGGAGAGACTCAGCAGCTGAAGAGGGAACCAGTAGGGGGAGAGGAGCTGGGCTGAGGGAAAGGGAGCTGGAGGGATGGCTCAGAGACACTTCCAGCGAAAACAGTGGGGAGGTTTCAGGACCTCCTGTAGGGACACCCACTCCTCGCCGGAAACTGTCACGCAGAGAGTCCAGAAGACGTGTTTCCGTTAAGGAGCTTTTATGTTGGAAGCGATTCCGAAAGCAACCACTGTCGGAATCTGCCAGCGACTGACGGAGCCATGTTTAAGGGGCTCCGTTACAGACAGAGGTTTGCAAACTTGACCAAACTCTGAGGGACTAGGATTTTACACACAAGCAGCTCATCGTCCCATCACAGCATTCCGACAGTCTTCGTGAGCAGCTTGTGCAGGAGAAGGCATCATGAGCAACCCAGCCGGAACCGGAGAAGCAGGAGCTGGAGCGGGTCCAAGCCTGGAAGAAAGGTACCGGGTGTTGGAGGTCCAGCTAGCGCTGCAGACGGCGAGGCTTGAGGAGAGGAGGGCTCAGGATGCAGACAAAAAGGGGAAAGACACCCAGCTCGTCAGAAAGGTACCAGGATTGGTGCAGAAGTTTGGGGGGGAGCCCAAAGACTATCATGGCTTTCGGACAGAGATGCAATATGCCCTCAATCTGCAGTTTGATGAATTCCCTGACGAGGAATCAAGAGTGGCTTTCGTGATTGGGCATCTTGAAAAGGGGGCGAGAGACTGGGTTAGACCCCTGATGGCAGCGAATAGTGACGTCCTAAAGGACACGATGAAGTTCTTTCGCGCCATGGATCTGATGTTTTCCAGCGATATTGAACAGGGAGTGGTCCGCAGACAGTTAATGGCTTGCAAACAGGGGAGCCGATCTGTCCGTGAGTACTGGACTGAATTCACCATGTTGATCCATAAATTGGGGTGGGATCTATCGGCGGAACCCATTCAAATGCTTTTTGAAGAAGGGCTTTCTTCGGCTGTGAAAGACGAACTTTCCCGGGCGCCCAGGGCGGAGTCTATGGACCAGCTGACCAAATCAGCGCTGACCATAGGAGCGCGCCAGGAGGCGAGAGCATTGGAGAGGCGGGAAGGGAAGGGGGAACGTTGGAAGGAGTTCCGCATTCCAGACATTCCAGAGCCAACTTTCCCGCCGGCAGAGCCGATGGAAATCGGAACAGCGCGCGCGCGCGCAGTTTCAAAGCCCAGTGAGGGGGGAAAGAAGGAGGGAAAAGGCGCCCGGAAATGCTATCTCTGCCAACAGCCAGGTCACTTTGCCAGAGTCTGCCCCCAGAGGAAGGAATGGCAAGGGATGGTAGGAGCTGTGGAGGGAAGAGAGGAAGAAATACCGAAGCAAGTAAAAGCCAACGCCTGGCTGCCACCGTCGGGGCACAGCAGTCAGGCCAAAGAGCAGTGAAAGTGCCCACGCCAGAACCTCCTAAACCCGCCCTAGTGATAGAAGTGGCGCTAGAGCTGCCAAACGGACACCCTCTAAAGATAAAGGCGCTGTTGGACTCAGGCAGCTCCTGCAATTTCATGAGCAAAGAGTTTGCAGCTGAACACCAGATACAGACGATCCCTTTAAGCAACCCCCTGCAGGTGACCACGATCGATGGCAGGGAGCTGTTGGGAGGAGAAGTCAGCTTGCAGACCGTCCCAATGATAATGAAGGTGGCAAGGCACACCGAACTGATAGCGTTTAATGTGGCCACCTTGGGAGGAGCTCCCATTATATTGGGGATGAGCTGGCTAGCGTTACATGATCCGCTGGTGGGCTGGCATCAGAGAGTGGTTTCTTTTGGTTCAGCACATTGCTTAGAACACTGCAAAGAGGGAAAGGATTTGGCAGGGGCCCAAGCCACCCTAGCAGGGACTGAAGTAACGGAGAACGTGAAGGTACCACGACAATACGCAGATCTCCGCGACGTCTTCAGCGAAAGGGAAGCTGACCAATTACCCCCGCATAGACCCTTTGACTGTCAAATCAATTTACTCCCTGGGGCACAGCTCCCTGTAGGCAAGCTGTACGCCATGTCAGACAGAGAGATGCAGGAGCTAAGAGAGTTCATTGACAAGAACCTGAAGAGAGGGTTCATCAGAGAGTCCAGGGCGGTGGGGGGCAGCCCAGTGTTTTTTGTGGATAAAAAAAACACGAACAAGCCGAGGCTTGTGTGTGACTTCAGGGCCTTAAATGCAGTGTCAGAACCAGTGGCTTTCCCTATGCCCAGGATTGACGACATTTTGACAAGGGTCAGGAAGGGAAAGATTTTTACTAAACTGGACCTAAGGGGGGCGTACAACCTGATACGAATAAGGAAGGGGGATGAATGGAAAACCACCATGTTCACCCCTTTGGGGGCATTTGAATATTTAGTTATGCCCTTCGGCCTACAAGGAGGCTCCGCGTGCTTTCAATCGTTTATGAACCACGTCCTGGGGCCTTTGCTTTACAAGAATTGTGTGGCCTTCTTAGACGACGTGTTGGTGTATTCTGAGAATGAGGAGCAGCATGTGAGAGACGTCAGAGAAGTGTTGAGCAGGCTGCAAGCCAACCAGCTGTGGGTGAAACTGGAGAAGTGTCAGTTTCATACCAAGGAGGTGGAATTCCTGGGGTATCGCCTGTCAGACAAGGGATTGGCCATGGATCCCGGCAAGGTCCAGGCGGTGCTGGAATGGAAAACACCCAAAACAAGGAAGGATGTGCAGAGGTTCCTAGGATTTGGGAACTTCTATCGTAAGTTCATCCGAAACTTTGCCCACCTGACGGCGCCCATTACGGACTGTCTCAGCAGTAAGAAGAAGTTCGTTTGGACTGAGGAGGCGGAGCGAGCATTTGAGGAACTAAAAAGGGCCTTCGCCTCGGAACAACAACTCCTGCATGTGGATTTACAAAAACCGATGAGAGTGGAAACTGACGCATCAGACAGAGCGATTGGGGCGGTGCTTCTGCAGCCAGGGAAGGAGGAGTCAGAGTGGAGACCGTGTGCCTTTTTTTCGCGAAAGCTGAACAAATCCGAGAGGAACTACACGGTGTATGACCGAGAACTACTAGCCATTCATGAGGCGTTCCGGAGATGGAGGCACCTGCTAATTGGCGCACAACATAAGGTGCAAGTGTGCACTGACCACAAGAACCTAGAGTATTGGAGGACGGCACGAGTGCTCAACCAACGGCAAGTGAGATGGGCCCAGGAGTTCTCCAAATTTAACTTTGAGATTTGTTACGTGCCAGGCCCAGAGAACATTAGGGCGGACGCTCTCTCACGCAAACCTGAATATTTGGAGGAGGAGGGAGCACCCGAAGAGAGACATGTCATTCCAGAGGACCGCTGGGTGTGTGGGGCGGCATTGGTGGGACAAAGAGAACTGGTAGAGGAAACAGAGAATGATGAATACGCCCAGAATAAGCTCAGAGGTCTTAGGGGTGAGGGAGAGGAACCAGGGGGTTTCGAGGAAAGAAATGGAGCTTTGTATTACAAAGGGGCACTGTATATCCCTGAAGGAGACTTAAGAGGGAGGGTACTCAAGCAGTTGCACGACAGCCCCACGGCGGGGCATTTTGGACAACACAAAACCATGTGGTTGGTCACCAGGGAATTTTGGTGGCCTAAGGTGAGGGAAGATGTACGGGAGTATGTAAGACGGTGTGAGCAATGCCAGCGAGCCAAAGGGGAGAGGCGGGCACCGGCGGGGCTATTAGAACCCTTACCAACCCCAGAACGACCTTGGGAGGCAGTGTCGATAGATTTTATGACTGATCTGCCGAAGTCCAAGGGGAAAACAGCCATCATGGTGGTGGTAGACCTACTAACAAAGATGTGCCACTTTGTAGCCTGCTCGCATGCAGTCACGGCGGAAGAGACAGCGAAGTTATTTGTAGAACACATTTTTAGGTTGCACGGGGTGCCATTGAGGGTGGTCTCAGACCGAGGAAAACAATTTACGTCCAGGTTCTGGAGGAAGCTCATGAGCTTACTGCAGGTGGAGGTCAACTTTTCGACTGCCCGGCACCCTGAAACCAACGGGCAGGCGGAAAGAGCAAACGGGGTCCTCCAGCAATACCTGAGGTGTTATGTCAATGACAGAGAGAATGACTGGGTAGAAAAGTTGGCGCTGGCGGAATTTGCCTACAACAATGCCGAGAATGTGTCCACAGGGATGAGCCCCTTCTTGGCTAATTATGGGTGTCATCCCAGGGCTTTCCCAGGGGGAGAAGGGGAGAGATGGGGTGTCCCGGCAGCCGAGCATTTTGTAGAAGGAATCGGAAGGGGAAGGGGAGATGGACTCTGAGGAGGAGGAGTACTTCGAGACCAGGAACCGCAACAGGTGGAGAGAAGTGTTCGGGACATCGGAAGATGAAGGAAGTTCATTCCGGGGTTTTGCCTCCTCACCGCCCGTAGAGGAGGGGGCGAGAGGGGATGAAGGGGGCCCTGGAGGGGAGGTGGATGTCAGGGAACTGCCATCGGAAGGAAGGGAAGTGAAAGGGCTCACACAGGTTGGGAGAGACTCAGCAGCTGAAGAGGGAACCAGTAGGGGGAGAGGAGCTGGGCTGAGGGAAAGGGAGCTGGAGGGATGGCTCAGAGACACTTCCAGCGAAAACAGTGGGGAGGTTTCAGGACCTCCTGTAGGGACACCCACTCCTCGCCGGAAACTGTCACGCAGAGAGTCCAGAAGACGTGTTTCCGTTAAGGAGCTTTTATGTTGGAAGCGATTCCGAAAGCAACCACTGTCGGAATCTGCCAGCGACTGACGGAGCCATGTTTAAGGGGCTCCGTTACAGACAGAGGTTTGCAAACTTGACCAAACTCTGAGGGACTAGGATTTTACACACAAGCAGCTCATCGTCCCATCACAGCCTATATCCTGCCTCCTCCTGGAGAGGACATCCCTGAGGAATGGTATGACAGCCTGGACATGAGCATCCTCCATACCTTTCTGCCAGAAGATTACGTGGGTTATCTGGATTCTTCCAAGCCCAGAGAGCATTACCTCTACGCTGTGGTCCTTGAAGCCCTTGGGCCACGGCAGAGCGGTACTGGCCAAGTACACACATACCTTGTTGACTTGGGAGGAGGGCAGCATGCAGAAGTCAGTGCCTATGACCTTTACCATTTCCGGAGGAATAACTCTGCATCTGATCTGAGTAAAGCTGTGGTCTTGGCAGAAGGCTCCCCTGGTGCTAGCAGTACTGCAAGACCACTTACAAGCGGCAACTGGTACGAGAGGCCACTGAGTGAGATAAAGAAAGAAGTGGATGCCTGCTTGGCTGAAATTTGGAGCTTGTCAGAGGATGAGAGGAGGAAGGCTTTAAGAAGACTCTATCTGTGCTACCACCCAGATAAAAACATAGGTCAAGAGGATTCTGCCAATGAAATTTTCAAATACCTTAAAGACAAGATCAAGGAGATGGAGAACAATAGAACGCCCAGTGGCTCCAGAGGGGGACCCAAAAGTAGAGGTTCCTACAAGAGGAGCTCTGAATTTTGGGGTGAATGGGACCAGCAAGCTCATCAGCATCAAGAGAGGCGTACAGAATTCACCAGGCAAAGATGGGGTGGGGGTGGAGGAGGATGGGGTGGGGGTGGAGGAGGAGGAGGAGGCCACTGCAACTACAACTTCTGGTCCTTCCATCAGAGAGGGCCAAAGTATTCAAAGGATCAATCAAAACTTCACTGCTTGGAGGAGGCCAGGCGCTGGCTAAGGCAAGCCAAGTGTGATCTGAAGGCGGCAGCCAGTAATGCTGGTCAGGGTAGCACTGAATGGCTGCTTTACAAGACTTACCGGGCAGTGGAGAAAGCCCTGACAGCAGTTGAATACTACCAGGGAGGTCGCTTTGACAGGAATCTGACTCTTCCAATGCTGGCTAGTAAGGTAGCTTCTTATGGACAGGAGTTGGAAAAGCTGCCTGATCAGATTGAGGAACTCCGGCACCATGGCGTGGATGACAAGAGAACGCAGTATCCCAGCTACCACAATTCACCCACCATTCCCAATGAAGCTTTCCTTAGATGCAAGGAGAAGGAGGTGCTGCTTTTAGCTGGAGATATCCTAAGCGTGGTGAAGAAGTGGATTGGCCTAGAATGAGAGTTGTGAGGATTTTTTTGTTTAAAGTCTTGACTGACAATATATAAACATGGGCATTCTTGTAGCTGAAACATTTGGGATCAAATATTATAAAATGGGAGCGGGGCCTGTTTAGAAAATTGATGTCTCTTCAAACAATTCCTAACTCACTAACACTGTATCATGTGAGAAAACAGGACTAGATAACCATTCTTGGAACAGTGACACTTTGTTACCTGTCTTCTGATATACAGAAAAAATAAAGTTGCTTTGTTGAGAAATAATGAAGCTAAGTTACATGCTTACGTTGTACAAGCTGTGGCAGAGATGGGGAACCAATGACACCCCCCCCCAAGTAGGAAGCTGCTGTATACAGAGTCAGACCGTTGGTCAGTGCAGCTCAGTACAGTCATACCTTGGATCCCAAACACCTTGCAAGTCTAACGTTTCAGCTCCTGAACGCCACAAACCCGGTAGTGAGTGTTCCGGTTTGCAAACATTATTTGGAACCCTAACGTCTGATGCGACTTCCGTGGCTTCCAGTTAGCTGCAGGAGCCAAGGTTCTGCAGGGGTCAGAAACCCTTTCAGGGCTCAATTTAAATATCAATATGGAATCATCACTTAACACAACCACTGTTTACTTTTACTAATGAATTCCTACCCCACTTTTTAAAAACAAAACCCTAAGTACACAAGGCTACACTACTCAAAACCAACATACAGTGGTGCCTCGCAAGACAAAATTAATCCGTTCCGCGAGTCTCTTCGTCTTGCGGTTTTTTCGTCTTGCGAAGCACGGCTATTAGCGGCTTAGCGGCTATTAACGGCTTAGGGGCTTTAAGAAAAAGGAAACGAACTCGCAAGACGTTTCGTCTTGCGAAGCAAGCCCATAGGGAAATTCGTCTTGCGGAACAACTCAAAAAACGGAAAACTCTTTCGTCTTGCGCGTTTTTCGTCTTGCGAGGCATTCGTCTTGCGAGGTACCACTGTAGTACAAAATACAATGAAAATTCAACCTTAAAAAGTAAAAATAACAATACAGTCAAACCTTGTTCTGCGTCCGCCTCCGCTTGCGTCCACTTTGGCGAATGTCCGCGGCAAGCCTGGAAGTACCAGAACAGGTTACTTCCGGGTTTGCGGCTTGCACAGAAGCTCTAAATCGCACCGTACATATGCAGATGCGGCGCTTCAATGTGTGTCATTTTCAGGTTGCAGTGAGGCCTCCGGAACAGATCCCTGCCATAACCCAAGGTTCCACTGTAAAACCAACAGCAGTTAAAAAATAAAAAAGTTTTCAGGCAGATCACACAATAAAATGCTGAGTAGGAGTACATTAAGGAATGCTTAAAGGGGAGGATGTCACCTGGGAGAAACAGGTTTTTTTAATGCTACTGAGCAGCAGTATCGAATCAAAGGGTATTAGCTATCCTTGCTCAATTAACCTGGAGTAAATACATGTTGTTTTGTGTAGCAAAAGTGCCAATTGCCTCTGGTTTTGAGAATGTAGTTAGAGAACAAAATGATGAGAGTTCAGCTTCAAAGGACATTCAGTCTCTGATTACTCCTGGATTCAGTCACAAAACTATTTGTTTCTCCTGATGAAATGATTGTTGGTGGTAAGGAAATATAGGTATATAAAAAGGAGAATTCCTGGATGCCATGATCAAGAGGTTTGAAATCACAAAACATGCAGCAAAGTAAAATGTGGAAATAGAGGTTGTTAAACCTTTAAAATATGCCCTTAATTTAAAGTGAGTTCCAAAATGTCTCCTCAAGATGTTTTTTCCCCAAAGTTGCACTCTTTTCCTAGCGTAGAAAAAGACCATATGTTTGATAAGTTTTAAAAAATGGTTTACTTATAAACTCTCCAAAGTTCAGATTAATGTACTTTTCCATACAGCATTCAGAAAAAGTTGCAGTCAGTAAAACCTGACTTACTTACAATGGTGAAAATCCTAAATTATTGGTATAGGAACTCAAGAGTAGCTTGTAAGAGCCATAGAGACTGAGCTACAGCAACCAACTCAGACCTCACATGCTGAGTTCATCAGGTAGACTGGAGGTTGAACCATATGATTGATCACCGAGTCCCTCCCAAGGTTAAGGACAGCTTGTTTTATGATCTCAATCCTTTTGTGTATTAATTAGACTTGGTTGTATGAGGCTGGTTATCTCACAAAGATCATGTACAGATCTAACAGCCATCATTCATTTTTTTGTGATGTGACTACAAATGACATGTTGGCTTGACCTTGAAGACTATTGAACTAACAGGAGGAAGTTGCCAGAAAAAAATGCACCAATTTCCAAATTCTGCAAAAGGCCTCCAGCCACAATTCAAGATGCTAAATAGCTTAGGTCCAATAGAGTTTAGAGAACACCTAAGGATTTAGGAAACTGTTTTATGCTGAGTCAGACTACCATGCATTGTCCACACTGATTAACAGCAGCTATGCAAGGTTTCACATGGGATATTTTCATCCCTGCATGAGGACTGAAATGGGACCTTCTGCATGCAAATTACCACTGAGCTACTATAGCCCTTCCCTTCTTGCACCCTGTCCCACCAAGATACCTTAAGATCAACTGAGAGTGCACTCATCCATGGAACTGCACTGCCTTCGAGACTCACCTGACAAAGCATGTTTGTGTGTTTTAAAAAGCAACAAATAGAAGCTGTGAGGGAGTTGGAGTGGAGACACAATAAAGCAAGCAAGGGAGTACAGTGGTACCTTGGTTCCCAAACGGCTTAATTGCCAAACAAATCGGCTCCAGAACACCGCAAACCCGGAAGTGTTCCGGTTTGCAAACGTTTTTCAGAAGCTGAACGTCCAACACAGCTTCCTCTTGAGTGCAGGAAGCTCCTGCAGCCAATCAGAAGCTGCACCTTAGTTTTTGAATGGTTTCGGAGTCAAAACAGACTCCCAGAATGGATTAAGTTTGAGAACCAAGGTACCACTGTCTAAATTTTACTTAACAGTGTTTAGAAATTTTCTTAATTACTTTATATGCAAAAGAAACACAAAGTGATATACAAAACAGATCAATACAAAAGTATATATTAATAACAAAATGAAAACATGTAAAAATTACATTATACGATTTAAAAATCAACACTGACTGGGCAGTGATTGATTTTTTTTTTTTAATGAGGCTTTTTCACTGTCAGCCATTCTAAGTTGTCAGGATAAATTGTGCTGTAAATTTAATTTAATTAAAATATGAATAGATTAGAACAGAACTTTTCCCCTGTTTTAAACATATTTGCATTGTTCTGGCATACAAGCTGCTTCAGCAGAGCATTGATTGATTGATTGATTGTATTTATATTCCACCTTTTTCTCCAAGGAGCTCAAGGTGGAGACCCAGGATTGATGTTTCTGGCAGTAGCCATGCAATCTGTTCTCCCTTCCACCTTAATCAATCCCCACAACAACCTTGCTAGGTAGACTGGGCTGAGAGGCAGTGACTGGTCTAAGGGCAGCTTCATGGCTGAAAGAGGATTTGAACCCTGGTCTCCCAGGTCCTAGTTGCTGACACTAACCACACTGGCTCTCCATTTGAGAACCTTATTAGTAAAGTGAAAATTATGTATAAATGGATGCTGACTGGGAAAGCCTGACCCTTATTGCAATAATTTCCTTCTCCCATATTCACCTAGCTAAGGTGAATTAACTTAATTTCCCTGCCCCACTATGACAGGCAGAAATTGCCTCACAGAATTATAATGGCATAAGGAGCCTCACCTGTGGAGTTTCTGTCAGCGTAGGGGGTGACAAGTTACGGCTCTTTCCGCTGTTGAAGCCTCATAAATCTGTGAGTGATGCAGAAACACTGCAATTACTTACCATTTGAGTTTTTCAAGAAGAGACTAAAATATGGGATCCCCTCAGCCCCCCTCCTTCCTTACCTCATCACTGATGGATTCCTGTTCTTACTTTTTCCCTCACAATAAATAATGGTGCTTCTCTGACCACGCGAACGATAAACCTGTTTTGGTTTTGTTTTAGTTTATGCATTTCAAAACGAAAATTTGGCGCCTCCCTGAGTGTCAAAAATGACCTTTAATCTTCTTTGCCCACATCAAATATGGCGGCTCCATTGGATGGTGCGGGGAAGTTGCCGTAGTAACAACAAAGACATGTCCCTTCGTTCAGCTCTTCGCTTACTGCCCGGCGCAAACATGGCGGCCTCGCTGCACTTCCCTTTGCCAGTAAGAAAGATGGGTGCTTTCCATCGTTTTCGCGCTCCCCCTCCCTTCTAACCAATAATAATAAACCTATTTCCTACACTAAAAATACCAAGACTCTTGTTAGTATGGCCCTGAGATTTTGCAGAACGGTGCTGTGAATATCAGAAAATATCACACCTTTGAGCCGGCTGCCCACACAAAAAATGTCGCTTCACCGAGCCTCCAGTCCCTCATTGCGTGCCCACAGTAAAGATGGCGAAGATGCGACCGTTGTTACTCCTCCCTCCTTGCCCACAGAAAAGATGGGGGCGGAGTGGGGGGTGGGGTGTCCTGTGAACTTCCATAGGGGTTGGATTTGAGGGTGGAGAGGACAGGCTATCGCAAGAGGTCAACACCCCACCACCAGCCTGGCTGCTTGCTGCTATGGGAGGTTGGGGGCGGGGGAGAGGCTCTGTCCCCTTCCTCCGAAGAAGTGGCCCCCCACCCCCCCCCGTAAAATGTCGGCACCTATAAGAAGTTGTGAGTACCGGGGAGGTGGGTGGGGAGCAGAGGGGGAGGGGGGAGGGATTCCCCTTAGACTTTGGGGGGGGGGGTGGAAACACAGGGGAGAAACAGACCCACCCCGTGATTGACACCTTGGCACTGGCTGCCTCTGTGCCTGAGCCAAGTGGGTCATGCAGGTGGGATAAAGAGGCCAAGAAGGAGAGACGAGAGGGGGGGCGCCTGGGTTCTTTAGGGAGGGGGCAGACAGAGATAGGGTGGGGGGGTCATTGCTGGGAAGTGCTGGGAGCCAGAACTCATGGGTTCTGTAAGGGTACCTATTCAAGATCACTTAAGGCAGGTTAGTTCTCCGTAACACCTTATTTCAAGTACAAATCCCCAGGGATCAGCTTTTTTATTGTTCATTAAACTATGCAATGGAGAGCATTGTAACATCATATCGGGACCCAAATTCTTTACATTTCTGTCAGCTACTGGAATGTTATGTGCCTGAGCTGGAGAGGGAGGGGGGTAATTAAACCTCATAAACTGAACCCAATTAGAGAACAAGTCAATAATATAAAATTGCCAGTGATTTTAAATTAAAAGGAAGGATTTAATTAAATTATAATTAAGTAGGATTCAGTAACCTGATACACCAGTAGGAAGTTATGAACATTAGGAAGCAGGATATGCCAGCTTTTTGCTGACTAAACTATCGCGATGGGTAGATGAGACTAACCAGATTGGCCATGAACAAGCAGGGTTCAGAACTAAACGTTCTACAACTGATCATGCGATAGTTCTTTACCATCTGGCACGGAAGTACTCCTCCCCTCCCCGGGGCTACCTTTGTGCTGCCTTCTTAGATCTAAAGGCAGCCTTTGACAGCGTTCCTAGAAATATTCTTTGGGAGAAACTTGCGAAACAGGGCATCGATAGAAGACTCCTATGGCTTATAAGTCAGCTCCACGAAGGTACCCATGCCAGAGTGAGACTTACTCCTGCGGGCGACCTCACAAATTCGATACCAATAAACAAGGGAGTGCGCCAAGGATGTATACTGGCTCCCTGCCTATTCAACCTATTCATCAGCGACATGCGAGCACCCCTAGTCAACTCATCTCCAAGTACACACGCGCCTAGACTAGCGGATTACCGCTGTCCACTCCTTTTATATGCGGACGATGCGGTAATTCTATCTTATACACGTGTTGGACTAACCAGAGCTCTGAAGATCTTTGCCACGTATTGTCAACTCAACCAATTAACCATCAACCATGTTAAATCTAAGATTCTGATTTTCACCAGAAGTCGGAGATTATACGAATGGAAGCTTGGCGGAGCAAAAATAGAGCAAGTCCTAAAATTTCAATACCTAGGAGTTATTTTTCAATACAATTTGGGGTGGAAAGCACAAATTCAACACCTACTTAATAAGGCCAAAACTCTGTCATATGCGCTCCTCCGATTTTTCTTTTCGGATGGAGCTTTGCATGTTCCCTCGGCCCTAAAGGTGTTCAAGGCAAAAGTGGTTACCGCGCTTGCCTATGCTGCCCCGCTCTGGGCCGTGATGACAGATCTTGCTCCTCTTGAGACTCTGCAAAACCAATTCCTACGTCGGATCCTAATGCTTCCCCTGTGCGTAAGTAACGCAGCCATGCGACTAGAATTGAAGATCGCATCCCTAGAAACCTGCCTGTGGAAGCAAGTCTTCAGTTATTGGTTATCATTGTGGCATAGATTACCAGACCATTACCTTGTCCAATGCTTATGGCGAGATGAATTCTCCAGCCTTTGGACTAGTAGAATTCATGCCAAACTCCTGAGTTACGGAATCTCTCCCTTAGATTCCCTAAAACTAGATCAAATCACTGCTCAAAGACTGATCCGCCAAAGACTGGATGACATCGATTTACAGCGAAATTATACGCTGGGGGGAGGTGTTTGTTCGCCCCAGAACATTGGTATTACTTTAACTTACTGCGTTCCATCATACCTCTCCTCCCTTTCGACTGTTGCCCATAGGCTGGCCTTCACCAAAGCGAGGTTTAACGTTTTTCCCTCCAATGTTCTGAGACATAGATTCTCAAAGGGCCAAGCCTCCGCCATGTGCGAATGTGATAAGGAGACGCCGGAGTCGCTTCAGCACATTATGTTCACTTGCCCCTTGTTCAACGGGCCACGGGCAAATTTGTTGGGATCAATCATGCAGAAACTAGAGGGTACCCCACCAAAATTCCACCTTGCCCAAATCTTGCAGGATAAGGATACCCATACGACCCTGAAAGTGGCTAGGTTTCTGGTCGCTGTCCTTACCCAAAAGCGTTGCCAAGGAGCACTACAAGCTAATTAAGGCGCAGTATGTCATTCCATCTCATAGTATTTTATTGTTACAGTGGTGTTTTAGCGGCTGTTTTTACCCACGTGCACAAGCTGTTATTTATGTCTTGTTTTTTTTCTGTATGGGCCTATGGCCGTAATAAATATTATTATTATTATTATTAGGAAGCAGGATGAGCTATATAGAACGTTGCGATAAAGTAATAGTAATAAGTAGTATGGGGGCTTGTTTTAAGATATGAACGAGCATTAGTGTTGATTGCAGTACATATTTAAAAGATAAAGCTGTATGTTTAGGTATAGACTTTTTCATGTACAACTGTGTATTATTAGTGTGATACATGGCTGGGTGGGCAGGGACGCGGGTGGCGCTGTGGGTAAAACCTCAGTGCCTAGGACTTGCCGATCGTGTGGTCGGCGGTTCGAATCCCCGCGGCGGGGTGAGCTCCCGTCTTTCAGTCCCAGCTCCTGCCCACCTAGCAGTTCGAAAGCACCCCTAAGTGCAAGTAGATAAATAGGTACCGCTTTATAGCGGGAAGGTAAACGGCGTTTCCGTGTGCTGCGCTGGTGCTGGCTCGCCAGAGCAGCTTCGCCACGCTGGCCACGTGACCCGGAAGTGTCTCCGGACAGCGCTGGCCCCCGGCCTCTTAAGTGAGATGGGCGCACAAGCCTAGAGTCGGACACGACTGGCCCGTACGGGCAGGGGTACCTTTACCTTTTTATGGCTGTCATGGTTGATGTTCTTCTACCTATCAAGTGTCTTTTATATGGATTATGTATTTATAGAAATAATTATAAGAAGGAAATAAAACAAGTTATCCTTAGCATCTTTTTTCCTCTACTTGTAGTCAGTCAGGATAAATGGGTTAATGTCTTCCACAATGTACAACTGATGTGGGAGTACACTCATTAACAACTTGGATTTCTGGAACCTGAGCAGTAGTAGTTATTCTGAATTAATTAACAGAATGCATAAGCATGTGGTCTTGTTATGCAGCCAAGGTGGGAAAGTGGAATCCGTGATGCTTGGTCTTTTGGGTTTTCTGGCAAGGGACACTGACACTTGCTTCCAAGAGGGAATACATGGCTTAACTTCCTTCTGTCTTTTCTGCTACCTCAAGGAAGATCACTTCACAACTGGCAGTATCACAGTAGCAATTAAGCTTTCACCTAAATATTATTTTAAGTGCAAATTTAAATCCACCTACAATTTTGGGACAAATTTCTGTGTTACATGTTTATAGAATCATAGAACTATAGTGTGGAAGAGACCCGGAGTTGGCTGTTGGGTTGCTGGCCATGCATATGAACATCTTTTGTGCCAAGTGTGGCTGAAAGTCAGGACATTGGGGTTGGGGTCGGGGGGGGGGGGAGCTAGGAGTTTAGGACAGAATGGCTTCACACAGATTTGGGGGACTTCCGGGTACTTTGGAAAGGGATGGCTTCACTTCTAGTCTCTAACCTTTTAAACACAATCCAAGGTCTCACTGACTACCCCCAAAAAACCTAGGACCCCCCTCATTTCATTCAACAAAATCAAGGGGTGCACGTTTCTGAGTGTGCTACATTTCTCTGCTGCAGAAAATAGTGAGTGGGCTTATTTTTATTATCCATGTCCTACTGGCTTTAGCTGCAATCCTATACATGTTTTCCTGGGAGTAAGATTTATTGGACTTAATGGGACTTCCATCTGCAGAGTGATCTTTACAGTTGTGCCCTTTATCCTCATTTATGCACATATCAGCTCGGTGAGACCAATTAGGTTGAGAGTCCAGACCGTGATTCCCCCCCCCCCCAAGGTCAGCCTAGCCATTGTCACCACTAGCTGGGCACAGATCCAGATCTGGAATATTTCCCACATCCAAACCTAGTACAGTGGGACCTCTGTTTTCGAACGTAATCCATTCTGGAAGTCCGTTTGACTTCCAAAACCAAGGATCAAAGCAAGTTCAATGGGGGAAATTGACAAACACGCCTCGGAAGCTGTTTGACTTCGGAGACATGCTCAAAAACGAAAGCAGTTACTTCCGGGTTGTCGCGTTTGGCTTCCGAAACATTCGGCAGCCGAGACGTTCGACAACCAAGGTTGACTGTACTGTCTGCCACCCTCTGTCATCTTGTGCAATTGAAAAGTTTTGAGAATTCCCCAAATCCTTTGACTCACTTCCTGTTTCTGGAAGCAAAAGCTATAAGCTGAACCTTATTTGAACCAAGCCCACTGACTACATGAAGAGCCATTTTCACATACATGCAGATTCCTAAGATTCCTGCCTTGGCATCTTGGAGAGGTGTGTGCTCCGCAGGCACCTTCTGTGCTAGGCTTGATTGATTGATTGATTGCGTGTATATGCCACCTCTCCTCCAATGTGCTCAAGGCGGCATGCATGGTTCACTTTCTCCCCATTTTATCCACACAGCAACCCTTTGAGGTAGGTTCAGCTGAGAAACAGCAACTGGACCAAGGTAACCTAGTGAGTTTCATAGCTGAGTGGGGATTTGAACCCTGGTCTCTCACAGTTCCTGGTCCAACACTCTAACCACTACTCCACACTGGCTCCCTGTTCTGGATAGTGTGGTTTAATCAGGGTGAGGGAATGCTTTTATACTGGGAGGGCTCGGCGGCCATGGAGTCCCACTCTGATTCTTTCACTGTCCTTTCTCTGTCCCGTAGAAGCACTGTTGGGTAGATGGAGAACTGCGATGAAGAGTGGCCAGAGGGCCAGCACTCCCTTCAGGCCCCAGGTGGAGTCCGGACTGCCACCGGAACCGTGGAAGAGTGTGCCGTTCTCTACTCAGACGCGGAGGACGACCCGTCGCTCCTAACAGACCATGGGCCGGGTGCCCGGGCCCCTTTCCACTGCTCCGAGTGCGACAAGAGCTTCCGTTACCGCTCGGACCTGCGCCGCCATTTTGCCCGGCACACCGAGCTCAAGCCTTTCCAGTGCCCTCACTGCGTCAAGAGCTTCAAGCATTCCTTCAACCTGGTGAACCACATCCGGAGCCACACCGGGGAGCGCCCCTACCGCTGCACCATGTGCCCCAAAGGCTTCCGAGACTCCACGGGGCTCCTCCACCACCAGGTGGTGCACACGGGGGAGAAGCCCTACTGCTGCCACGTCTGCGAGCTCCGCTTCTCCTCCCGCAGCAGCCTGGGGCGCCACCTCAAGCGGCAGCACCGCGCTTCCCCCGCTGCCGCAGCCCCTCAGACGCCTGCCCCCCGCTGCCTGGCCTGCGGGAAAGAGCAAAGTCCCCTGGGGCACCTCTGCAGCGCCGGGCGAGGCCGGGCCGCGCCCTTTGGCTGCGGGGCCTGCGGGCGCCATTTCCAGTTGGCATCCGAACTGCGCCGCCATTGGCTCGCCCACACTGACATCAAGCCCTTCAAGTGCCCCGACTGTGAGCGGGACTTCAACGCTGCAGCACTGTTGGAGCGCCACAAGCTCACGCATGCCAAGGACAGGCCCCCGCCCTGCCCAGTGTGCTCTGGGAAGGTTCCACCAAGCGATGGGATGCTGGAATTGCGGGGCCTGGAAGAAGAGCCGCGAGATGGGGGGCCAGAGGCCCAGCAGCACAGCAGGGGCTGCCCCACCTGCCACCCTCCGGACATGCGGCCCCCCGAAACGCTGTACCAGTGTGAATGCGGGACCTTTTTCGCCAATGGCAACACCCTGGCGGCTCACTTGACTGCTCACGGCGGCGAGCCCTCCTTCAGCTGCGGGATATGTGGCCAGCCCTTTGTGAACTTGCAGACACTGGAGGAGCACCAGTTGAGCCACGCCGTGGCTGCTTCCCCGATGTCAGGCCCCGGCAGTGAGCTGGAACGCCACCTGTTGCCGCAGCTGGACCTCCGTGCGTTCCCCGCCCGGCCCAGCAAGAAACTCTACAAATGCAGCGAGTGCGAAAAGTACTTCCGCAGCCCGCGGGATCTGGACCGCCACGTCTTGGTGCACACCGGCGAGAAGCCCTACCAGTGCACCGAGTGCGGCAAGTTCTTCCGGCACGAGTGCTACCTGAAACGGCACCGGCTGCTGCACAGTGGCGAGCGCCCTTTCAAGTGCACCGTCTGCCACAAAGGGTTCATCACCTTGAGCAACCTCTCCCGCCATCTCAAGCTGCACCGCGGAATTGACTAGGCAGGGAGCCCCCTTCTCAGAATAAACACCCTCCCCTCCCAACGCTGCTTTCCTCTACCTCCACCCTGCCAGAGGCGATCTGGTTTCGGAGGTGTCACTCTGCCCGATGCGGCTAGAACTTTGATTTCCCCGCCCTCCTTGTAGGGCAGGAATTTACAATTGTGAGCTGATAGAAAAGTATTATTGTTGTTATTATTATTATTTTACTAATGTTCCACTACTGTTGGTAGAGTACATTGCACTTGCTTGACCGTTATAACGTCTTCGGTGGGTTGGGGGTAGGATACCTGGCTGGTTGTGCCTAGACAGGTAACTGAACATTTTGGGATTCAGACCCCTAATATTCCCGGGCATAATGAAGACGTGACAGGAAATGCAACTCTTGGGCCAAGGCTCCCCCCCCCCCCGGAGATACTTATGTCCAAGTGAGCTTGACCAAGCTGAGATGATGTTGCCTCAATAGCTGTAGTGCTCTGTGGTTCCCAGGAATGTAAAGGAGGGACTGCCTAGTTGTCATGGGAGAGGTGCGCTCAGACATTCTACCAGGATGCAGATTTATTGACTTGCTGCAGTGCAGGACGTCTTCCCTTTTGGAAAAGCAGACAGCATTGTTGGGCAATAGAAATACTAGTGTGCAGGAACCTTGCATCATCCTGTTGTGTGACTTGGTTGGTTCCCTTTCCCTCTGATCTCTCTGCGCCTCAACAAGAGTGGCCACAGTTAGGGGACGTTTCTGCCTTTCCCTTCCAACTTGAACGGCATGTTGTCCTTGCCAAAGCCAATGGGCTTGAGTTCCAGAACTGCAGCTCACCAAAGAATTTTAGGCATTGTATTTCTATATGGCCTAGAGGTGATGGTGGATTAAGACCAGAGAGTTCTCAGCAACCTGATAAAACTATGGTTTCTAAGTCTTCCTTGGAGGGAAGTGTGGGGAAAGTATAATCAAACCATTAAAAATCAATTTACGCTTGAAGCAGAACTGAACCTGTTGTATTTTATAGGGATGCCCAGAAAGGTTTTAGTTAATTTAGGAGAGCTTATTATTAATATTAGCATCCCTATTTCTGACTGCATTTGCTAAAAACAACCCAACCCAAACAGGAATCATGTCTTTAAATACCCTACTTAAAAATTGCAGATTCACAACAAAACTGAGGTTCTTCTACTTGCCCTTTTGTTTTCTTAGCTTTGGTTCAAAAACTGCTACTTTTATTTCCAGAATTTTTCTTTGCAATCATGAGGACTATAAATTTAATTTTTAAAAAGATGTCCATATTATCATGTTTGGCTCAGCATTGGCTAGAGCAAAATTACTTTGAAGGCAAGGTTCTGCCTGCAGGTTGTAGAGCAGTAGCCACCTGTGAGACGAACTGAAGGCTTGCGTGCCTGCATGATTTTATCTGTAGGCTCAGACCATCAAACCAAGCATTCTTTCTTATAGTGGAGCCAGCAGGTTTCTTCTTAGACCTGCTCACTGTTTGACCTCCCCTTTCTTCTGCCCTCATGATGCTATACCATTTCCCCTGGTTTTAATTTGCCAGCTGTAAGTGTGGTTTATTTCTAGCAAATGTTCTTTTCTGAAAATTGGTTGAAGGCTTAAAAGGGATGCATCTGCTTTCATGGAAAGGTTCAGCCCTCAGAAAGAGTTTGATCTTCAGGAGAAGGCAACATTTCACGAAATATTTCAGCAAACATGATTTGGATTTCATAAAAAATATATTGGGAAGCTGGAGAAATGTATCCTTATGTTTGGCTTGTCCGGGGACTGGAGGGAGGAGGCTCAGGAGTTGCCTAGGCTTGTGTGTCTTTGTGTTTAAATGTAGTCTCCAAGAATGATCCACTTGATAGATCCTGGGAGCCCAGAACCTGCATAGACTTTGCCCATAGTCAAATAAGCTACTGGAGAACACACTGGAGAGGAAAAACCCTCTTTCATAAGCCGAAAAAGTATGATGAGAGCTAGGGTTGTCAGTTTTCCTATTTTATTTTTTAAGCCAAAGTCCTGTTGCCCTCGCTCCATTCTTCTTTGCCTGCTTATGCCCATCCTAGTGCCCTCCTGGCAGGACAGATTAGTTCCTATGTGCCCTGTTAAGTCAGATTCCAGAACCGAGAGCAGTATCTGCCCTCTCCCCTGTGGAATTATTTACTGGCAAGTAGTTGAGTCTTATTCTCTCTCTCTCTCTCTCTCTCTCTCTCTAAGCCCTTGGTAGGTCCTTGAAAATAACCTAATAAAAGCCTGCTCCTGACCAAATTCCAGTTCCTTATCTTCTGTGGAATGTAAGCCTTCTAGCTGGGCATTTGTTTGGTGTGCGTGTCTGTCTATCTTTCCATGCCTGCGTGTTACGGAGAGCAAGGTTATCCTAAGGTATAAGCTTCATGGGTGTCAGGGGCAGGCAGTCAGGCACCTGCCAACGGCCACCTGCCCCAGGAGGCCCAGTGTCACTCTTGCGCTTCCTGGCCCTTTTGCTCTTCCTGCTTGCAATTGCCACCTGACCTGTTCACCTGTCCTCTCCAAGCACACAAGCAGTGACAAGAGCAAGGAGATGGAGCAGCTTTCTCTAGGAACACTGACCTTCTCTCCCTGCCACCCCCATCAAAGAGTTGGGTGGATTGGGCCCAGAGGCAAGTGAGTGGGCAGCAATGCCTTGGAAAGAGGAGGGGACCCCATCAAAGGCACTCTGTCCAAGGGTCTTTCATCCAGGGACAGGTGGCAAGGATCTGGCCGTTTTTAGGCATGTTCAAATTTTTGGATTGAATTTTAAAAGGTAAAGGGACCCCTGACCATTAGGTCCGGTCATGGCCGACTCTGGGGTTGCGGCGCTCATCTTGCTTTACTGGCCGAGGGAGCCGGCGTACAGCTTCCGGGTCATGTGCCCAGCCTGACTAAGCCGCTTCTGGCGAACCAGAGCAGCGCACGGAAACGCCGTTTACCTTCCCGCCAGAGCGGTACCTATTTATCTACTTGCACTTTGACGTGCTTTCGAACTGCTAGGTTGGCAGGAGGGATTGAATTTTAGGCATGTTCAAATTTTTGGATTGAATTGGTCTGCAAAGCAGATCTAAAACCTACACCTAGTTGGAGCCAGGAGTTGGACTAGATTCCCCTTGGGATCCCTTCCAGCCTTACAATTCTATGACTTCCCTCAGAGGAAGCCCCCCCTTGCTCCAAACCCCTGGCTGAACTTCACTCTCCTCTTCTGAGCACGTGACGCTGCCTCGCTACCCCACCATTGCTCCCCTATAGATCTATCCTATAGTTTTATAGTCAGGAAAAACCAAAACTTCGCTTGTGCGTTTGCACTGCTGGCCTGCAACTTGATTGCAGCACCGGAGTTGCAGGCAGACACCTGCTGTATGTACAGTGGTACCTCAGGTTACACACGCTTCACGTTACAGACTCCGCTAACCCAGAAATAGTGCTTCAGGTTAAGAACTTTGCTTCAGGATGAGAACAGAAATCGTGCTCCAGCGGTGCAGCAGCAGCAGGAGGCCCCATTAGCTTAAGTGGTGCTTCAGGTTAAGAACAGTTTCAGGTTAAGAACGGACCTCCGAAACCAATTAAGTACTGGGTACCACTGTATATGTCGGCGTGCGCATTGTTACAAGGGGGAGGAAGCGGGCTTGGTCAGCGACCATCGCGGTTCTCCTCTCCGGTGTGGACGCCAACAAACGCTGAAGGCGCGTGGAGGGACACGCGGGGGTGGGCATTGTTGATCTTCAAGAGGGGGCGTGGCGGAAGCTTTTGCGCACAAGCGGGGAGTGCAAGTGTATCCGAAGTTGATCATTCCTACTATTTGCAGGACCCTCCCCCCACCGCCCCCTGGGAAGATGGCAGAGGGAGGGAAGTGGGAGTGTTTCACCGCGGGGGCTACCTGGAGGCGTCAACCCAACCCACTCCCCGCCGCTCCTGCCTGCAGCCCCGGCGCCTCCCCTCAGGGCAGCAGCGGTACAGGCAAGTAAGGGGGATCCCGGCCAGCAAGCGAGATAGGGCAGCGACTGGAGCTTTTCCATTGCAGGAGACAGATCAGGGGAAAGGGATCTCTCCTGCTCTCCACAGGAGGAAACGTGCGGGAAACAAAGCATGATGGATAATTGGGGAGGGGCGGAGAGGGGATCACATGCAGTACTCACTCCGGATGGAGATGCGCCCCAAGCGCTCGTATCCGGATACACTAGTACAGTAATCACCAGCCGCCTTTATGATCTGATTGCTCAGCTTTGCAAAGCAGGAATTAAACTCTCCTTTCCCTCGCCCTCTCCAGTTTTCCCACTCTTTGGGCGGCGGGAGGAGAGTTAAAAGAAAGGGGGGGGGGGGACAAGGAATCCTGAAGCACCTCTCCAAATCTTCTAGATTCTACTCTTTTATCAGAGCCCCCAAGTGTCGTGCTCTGCCTCACACCTCTTCAGCTTGCGATTCCCCGTACTTAACAACGAATCCCTTCGTCGTAGCTCCCAACTCCTTCCCTCCCTTTTATTTACTTACATCCTGATACTTCTTACCCTTACAACAACCCTGTAAGGTGGCAAAAGCAACATAGACTCTTGTGGCACATTAAAGACGAAGGGAGGGCGCAATAGCCCTGTCCTCTTTGGTTTTTGCTAAACAAACAAACAAACCACCTCCGTAACGGTATGTAGCCATGGGGAGGAGCAACTGGCCCATAGCAAAGGGATCAGTGGTTCAGCACCTGCTTTGCATGCAAAAGGTCCCGGATTCAGTCTCCTACATAGTGTGGATATATATATATATATATATATATATATATATCCCCCACTTCAGTAAGTCAGGTTGTAATGTACACTTCAGTGTACATTCCCAGTCTACCCCAATGATGAGATAAACCACATCATCTTTAGACATGGAGCAGAATTAATGGATGTAACTACAAACCATTTTGGGATTTTATATTGTGATATGCTTCGTTTTTTTGGTGGTAATTTTTCATCTGTGCATTATGATTTTGTATGGTTCGGGACATTTTGTCCTGCCTTGTGTGACAGTTGAAAGCACAGTTGAAAGAGGAATCCTTGCAAACCAGCCACAACATGCCTTCAGGCATCCAAGTGAAGAGAGATCCTATCTCTTTGTTAGCAAAGGCTGCCCTTCTTTATCACATTGGATTCTGCTTTCAGGAATGCTGCAGAGAAAAGAACCTCATTGCTACCAGGTCAATGGCAAAATGGCTTCTTTCCCTCTCTTGCCTTTTTCCCTTATTGCCAGTTCTGCAACAGGACCTACTCTTTCTCTGGCAAGCAGCACAAAATGAATTATGAGGCCTGTTGCTACAGCAGAGGTTTTCAACCTTTTTGAGTCCACAGCTCCCTTGACCAACTACAGTCATACCTTGGAAGTTGGACAGAATTCGTTCCGAAAGTCCGTTCGACTTTCAAAACGTTCAGAAACCAAAGTGTTGCTTCTGATTGGCTGCAGGAAGCTGCCGAAGCCCTGCATTTGGGTTCCAAAGAACATTTGCAAACTGGAACACTCACTTCCGGTTTGCGGTGTTCAGGAGCCAAAACGTCCAAGTACCAAGGCATTCAAGATCCAAGGTATGACTGTACATTCTTTCTGCAGCACCCCAGGAGCCCAGTTATGTCACCCTTTGCCGCAGAGCCGGCAACCCTTCACCCCAATTCAAACACACTCCTCTTAGAAACATAATATTTGAAAGATACAGTAAGGTATAAAACAAGGTAACAAATTGCTGATGTTTTTATTGTAAAGAACGCAGGGTCTGGAAGATGTGGGGAAGTCCGGTTAGATTGGCAAAAATGGTTTGGAAAGTTGGTTTTTTTTATACTTCTTTTTCTTTTCTTTGTCTATTTTTTCTCTTCTGTATTACACTCTTGACTTTGTATAAGAAAATTTAATAAAAAATATTTATAAAAAAAAAAAAAATTCAAACACACTCCTCTCCCTCACCTTGTGAGTCCTCCAGGCAGCTGCTATTGCTGCCCCTGGTCTCTGAGCTGCCCCCCTGCCCCAAGGGGAGGTGCCTCCTCACACTGCCCTACAAAGGCATAGGACGCACCCCCTGGCCAGCCCCAGAGGCACCATTTGCCTGGGAAGCTTGCCTTGTAGCCTGGGCTGCTGCAATAGCTGTGCAAGCCTTTGAGAGGCTGAGATGCAAGAGGGCTTCAGAGGAAGGGAGGAAAGAGGGACAGAGGCCAGCACTGCCCAGGGCACCCCTGACCATCATTCAAGGCACCCCAGGGTGCCACGACACAGTGGTTGAAAACCACTGTGCTACAGAGATCAGGAAATAGGAATGTAATACACAATGTTCCTTTTTTAGAGGGTGCTGACATGAGTTAGGGACTCCCTGATACAGTACATTTAGGACCAAGGCTCAGAACTTTCTGGTGGGGAAAAAGAATGCACCATTTTGGAAGAGACACCTGAAACATGCCAGGGAGCAGGATGTGAAAGGCTACATTGAAGAAAGGGCTGCAAGTGTTTTGGAAGCAGGATTATGGGGTACTGGATGTTTTGAAGAAGAGCCTAGGGGACTATGAATTGAAAAGGGAGGTTAGATGTGGGGAACGACGGATCTTCTTTCTGGGCATGATTTGGGCACAGATATAGACATCTATGTCTGTACAAGTAAAGAAGAAATTCACAGCAATGTAATTAAAAAAGAAAAGAAAGTATCAATGGTAGTGCTTTTTTATTATTGCAACACAGAAACAAACACACACACACAAACACAGAAGTCTTGTGGCACCTTAAAGACTAACACAACTATTATGGCAATACTAGTCTTTAAAGTTCCACAGAACTCATTTTGCTGCAGCTGACTAATACAGATACTTTCCTGAAAATTATAACAAACACAAGTTCTTGTACCGAAGTGTCTTAGCCACTATCAGATGGAGGAAGGCTGCTCTAGAATGTTCTGTCCCAAGCAGCCAGCATGGCCAGTGGTAGGGAATGCCAGGAGTTGTGGTCCAAAATAGCAAACTAGGCTGACCAAAAAAAGTGGTGAAAGCCCTACGGGTGGGAAAAATAACTTGCATGTATGTAGAGGGTAACAAATTTGCATCCAATTATATATTAAACCACCATCAGCAATCAGGATTGCGCAACGACACGCAAACCGAGTAAGGGAGCTGGTGTGAGCGAATAGGATTGGGTACAGCTGATGAAACGCAGGCTAAAATGGCGACTGGAGAACGGCTCCCCTTTGTTAAGGGAGGGCGGTTATACTAGTCCGCCTGGAAGGAAGGGCACAGACAAAATGAAAAATGCCGAAGAAAAGGGTCCTTAAAAAATAAAATCCCGCGTCCTGATGTGATTGGCCATCAGGATCTCTCGGCTTCTCCTCCGAATGATCACAGCGCGGGGAGTTTAATATTCAATTAATCTTCATGTAAAATGGGAGAGGCACTGCTGAGAGCCAGCCACCGTCCGCTAACACTCTCCTGTATGGGTTTCCCCCGGTCGCTTCTTTTGTGAGATAAGGTTATTTTTAAAAACCCACTTTATCCGCTCCTCCCCTTAAGAAAAACACAGAAGACCATAGGTGCCGGCTCACTGGGGTGTTCAAGCACCCCCAAAATTCCCCGTGAAGGGGCCCAGACACTCACAAATTTCGGCGCCCGGGCAATGCACGCTGCATGGCAACTACGGCCCCGGCAGCCGCGGGGCCAAGCTAGCGCTCCTGCAGGAGACTCATTTCCAATGTTAAGTTTCTACTTCAAGATCGCTGCCCCGCAAAAACCCCGGAGTGTTCGGGGCTGGAGCTTCGTTGCCGCGTTAGCCGGTATGTATGTCAGACGCGTGGGAGAATTAAGCCACGTAGTTTCTTGGAGTTTCCAGGCCGAAGACGAGAAGGCAGGCTCCTCTATCTCTAGGCTGCAATCCTTACCTGACTGTAAACCCCACTGAACACATGCCGTGCAACTGAGCTGTTAGGAAGCACACTGGAGGCTGCATTCGCCCCATTCATTGAGCTGAGCGACGCTTTTGGAATCTAAGCCCGCAATAACCAAGCACGAATAAGTCTTTCCCCTGGCTCGAGCTCTGATTGGATACTTCTCCACGAGGTCTGATTGGACAGCTTCCATGGTTCTGTTGATTGGTTACTGAGAATTCATGGGCGTTTCCAACATGCTGGGAACAAGGGGGAGGCGGAGCCTATATAATTCTCGTGCAGGTTTCCACTCTGGTCCGATCCCAGACTATAAAAGTTGCAGGCAGCTTCTCTTTAGCGGTACAGTTTGGTTTCTGCTCTGCTGAGAAGATGTCTGGACGTGGAAAGGGAGGAAAAGGTCTTGGAAAGGGAGGCGCCAAGCGGCACCGTAAAGTGCTTCGCGATAATATCCAGGGCATCACCAAGCCTGCTATCCGCCGCTTGGCTCGCCGCGGTGGCGTGAAGCGTATTTCTGGCTTGATCTACGAAGAGACCCGAGGCGTCCTCAAAGTCTTCCTGGAGAACGTGATTCGCGATGCTGTGACCTACACCGAGCACGCCAAGAGGAAGACCGTCACTGCCATGGACGTCGTCTACGCTCTGAAGCGCCAGGGCCGTACTCTGTACGGTTTTGGCGGCTAAGGGGATTTCTTCGTTCTTGAAACTACTTAAAACAACAAAAAACCCAAAGGCCCTTTTCAGGGCCACCCACTTTTTTTAAAAAAGTGCTGAACCACCTAATCAATGATATTGATACATTGCATGTGGAAATAATTCTGAGTTACTTTGTTACCTTCGTTATCATTTCACAGGTAAATGAAAATGATTTCTCATAAAGGTGAGTCGAGTGTTGCAGCCGACCTCGGATTGGCTTCCTTTATTAAGAGTAACGCTAAACCGCTTCTATAAAAGTAGGTTTAACCCTACCGCTTTGTTTGCTACCTGCGAGTGATTTATGTCATTTAACTTGCAATTCCATCCTCGAGCGCTTTCTGAGAGTGAAAGCGGTCGCCATTTTCTTTCAGGAAAATAATTGGTGCTTCTGCGCTTGGGGAATATAGCCTCCCCCTCTTAAGTGGTTTTTTCTGGTTCTTCCTAAGCGCACTCTTCCATCTTCAGCTGTGCTTAAACCTACTCTTCGATAAAAAACGAGATTTGAATGCTGCACTGGCTTCCGCCATGCTGGCCCGAGAACAAAGAGAAGCAGACGGAGGTGGAAGGGCGTGGTTTAATTCCCCGCCACTACGACTTGGCGGCGCGGGAAATTCAAAATCTCGAATGAGTTAAAACAATGGGGTTTCTGCAATGAGTGTAAATTGCCACCTGATGGCAGCAAAAATTGCAATAAGATCGTTTGCTTTAAAAATAAAAAAAAAAAACCCAGAAAGAACCCAACCACCACCAGTAACGAAAAGGGCTAAAGATTATGTTATGTTTGAAAACTACTAGCCCAGATCAGAGGCAGTAATGTCAGTTGCTGGAAACTGCAGGGAGAGGGGAGTTCTGTTGTGCTCAGGTCTTGCTGAAATAGGAAACCCATTGGTCTGATCTTATGCATAGCTGTCAACTTTTCCCGTTTCTTGCGAGGAATCCTATTCGGAATAAGGGAATTTCCCTTAAAAAAGGAAAACGTTGACAGCTATGATCTTATGTTCTTAAAACTGGAACACAGACGGCTTGATGTGTGTTTTGATTAACTAACTAGCATCAATATTATAATAATAATAATAATAATAATAATAATAATAATAATAATTAATAATAATTTTATTGTCATTGCCCCCTTCGGGGACAATGAAATTACTTGACTGCTCCATAAAAACACTAATTAAACAATACAGTATAATACAGCAAGGGAGATTAGATGACTTTCAAAGTCCGGGCTTCCCATTCAGGGCCGAGATCGCTCTGGAGAAGAAGCTGTTCTTAAGACGACTCGTTCTTGTCTTCATCGTCCTGTATCTCCGTCCCGACAGCAAGAGCTCGAAGAGACAGTGACCAGGATGCGATATACTCTTGCTGGGCTGTATGTTGGTGATCCCAATTTCATGAAACACCCCTTTTTTAAAAAAACAAACTAGATATTGTGTGTTCTTTTGAAACTGTAGTTCGTTGAATGTCTTATGTCATAGCCCCTTTGTTATAAAGGTTCTTAACATTTCAGGAACAGTGGTACCTCGGGTTAAGTACTTAATTCATTCCGGAGGTCCATTCTTAACCTGAAACTGTTCTTAACCTGAAGCACCACTTTAGCTAATAGGGCCTCCTGCTGCTGCCGCGCCGCCGGAGCACGATTTCTGTTCTCATCCTGAAGCAAAGTTCTTAACCTGAAGCACTATTTCTGGGTTAGCGGAGTCTGTAACCTGAAGCGTATGTAACCCGAGGTACCACTGTATGTATTTGTGTTGTGTGTGTGGTGTCCACTGTAGAGCCATGCTGACCTGGAAGAGCTGATCCTGAGAGTTGGAGAATATTCCAGAGTAATTTGGGATGGGATATGGAAAAAGAGGGACCGCAGGGCGGTGGGGGGAGTCAGCAAAAATTGGATGCCCTGTCATGCTTGACCAAGAAGTGTTACCACTTGCCCAGGTGGATATAATTCATCAGCTACATATTAATTTCTCTTTCCTCACAAGAGCCTAGTGAGATAATCAAGCTCCAGTACACAGCCAAGAAAATGGTTTTTTGGTTCTTGCTTTTTTAAAGATAGCCTTGCATTATCTTAAAGACTTTTCACATGACCTATTGCTCTCCTACCCTCCTGTCCCTAGAATGACATGGTGGGGAAGCCCTGCTATCACCTCCTTCTGGAGGTATCACTTGCTAGTTGTTTCTATGGCAACATAGCTGTACAGTGGTACCTTGGTTCTCAAAGTGAATCCGTTCCGGAAGTCCTTTCCAAAACCAAAGCGTTCCAAAACCAAGACACACTTTCCCATAGAAAGTAATGCAAAACAGCTCAATCCATTCCAGACTTTTAAAAACAACCCCTAAAACAGGAATTTAACATGAATTTTACTGTCTAATGAGACCATTGATCCATAAAATGAAAGCAATAATCAATGTACTGTACTATAAAATGAATGACAGTATTGTAGATGATAATTTTTTTTAAAAAAAAAATCTTACCTGCACTGAAGATAATCATTGTTTGGATCTTTTATCCATTTCCACAGTCACACAATCAATCAGTAGTTGAACTGGGTTCCACACAGTCACAAAGACAAATTAACTGAAAAAGCCTCAAAAACAAAAACTCAAAATAAATAGCAAAGACATAAGCGTCAAACCTGATCCATTCTGGAAGTCCGTTTGACTTCCAAAATGTTCGAAAACCAAGGTGCAGCTTCTGATTGGTGCAAGCACCCCGGAAACAATAGCTGACAACTGCATCGGATGTTCACCTGAAAAACATCCGAAAACCGAAACACTTACTTCTGGGTTTTCAGCATTTGGGAACCAAGCATTTGAGTACCAAGGTGTTTGAGAACCAAGGTACCACTGTACTTGACTAAATTTTTAGATATGTAAAAAAGGGGTGCTTAAAAGGATTTAAAGGTCTAGCCTGAATGCCTTCTGCCACAGAATCCCACCCCACAAATACAAAACTGCCTGCTTGGAGGGGACTCAAAGATACCATTCCAAATTGTTATATGGAATATTTAGGTATCTTGATGTAATTATACCAAAGGAAGGTACTCTGTCAAAGAAATCTCCATAAAAAGAGCACAGAAGAGCTCTGCTCTTGGAAGCATTTAAATTTAAGTTGGTTTAAATTTAAATTTAAATTTAAATTGCAGCACTGAAGATGTGAATGCTTCCTAAATTTCTATTTTTCTTTCTGAAACTGCCCATACGTATCCCTCATCCTCAGTTGGATGGATGGCAACATTTGATTATTAATATTTTTATTTCAGGAGGTAAAAGAAGCAGGATGAACTGTCTAACCCTGTATTGACTGAGAACTAAGGGAGCTCTTGGTGCCCCAAATCTTAAGCTGCATTATGAGGTTTTGCAGTTAAACTTGTTGACACATGCGATTAATAAGGTACCCCTGCCCGTACGGGCCAGTCGTGTCCGACTCTAGGGTTGTGTGCCCATCTCACTCAAGAGGCCGGGGGCCAGCGCTGTCCGGAGACACTTCCAGGTCATGTGGCCAGCGTGACGAAGCTGCTCGAAGCTGCTCTGGCGAGCCAGCACCAGCGCAGCACACGGAAACGCCATTTACCTTTGCGCTATAAAGCGGTACCTATTTATCTACTTGCACTTAGGGGTGCTTTCGAACTGCTGGGTGGGCAGGAGCTGGGACCGAAAGACGGGAGCTCACCCCGCCACGGGGATTCGAACCGCCGACCATGCGATCGGCAAGCCCTAGGCACTGAGGTTTTACCCACAGCGCCACCCGCGTCGCATGTGATTAATAACTCAGCTTTAAATCTATCAGTCAAAATGTAACTTGGAATCCTCACAACCCAATTTTAATGCCTTATCTTTCCTGAAAACATCATGGGCTCACATTAGCAAAATAAGTAATCTGCTTCTACAGCAGAACTTCTGAATACGGTGTGAATGGCAGTTGCACTTAGCTCATCTGCCATCACCTTTAACTCCTATTTTGGATCAACTGGCCTTTGCTTTGATGATAAGTATCACCAGTTTCTATTGTGCAGAAAAAGGGGAATCCATAAAATGAAAAGAGATTTTGCCCGAAAGTTGACCCATTGCAGAAAATTTGCTTAAGGATAAAATAAAACATGTCTCCCTATAACAGACTCCAACTCAAGTATGTTCATTTGTCCAAGTCCTACTCCATAAAGGAGAAGGGCTCCGTTCCTCGACTTTTAAAAAAAACCTTTTGTTCACATGCAGTCTCCAGTTGAAGTGGCCAAGCTTCAAATATATACAAATTTCTACTCAATATACGTAGAATGTGGCTCATCCCATGGACTGAGACTAGTTTGGGAGAGCAACTGAGGTAGTTGGATAGAGGAACATGACTGGGAAATGTTGCTGTCCAGAGCCCCATTAAAGACCATATCCGCAAATACAGTATACAAGAAGCCACTCTAAAAAGGCTATTGAGATGGCATTGGACTCCACTCTGTTTGTCTAAAATCAGAAAAGGAGAGGCTGTGGTTCTAATGGAACACTACTTCATATGTGGTGGAATCGCTTCATCTGGCACTCATGGCTTCACCCAAAGAATTGTGGGAACTGTGGTTCACCCTCACAGGGCTACAGCTCCAAACACCCTAAACAAACTACAGTTCCCAGATTCTTTGCAGGGAGCCATGTGCATTAAATGTTCTGTGTGTGTGCAGCCTAAAACAACAACAACAACAACAAACACACAAACTGAGCAGCTCAGGATACTTGCATCTGGCATCAGAATGTGTCATATCCAGACAGAAAGTGTGACCTAACAGTCTTGAGTGATATCAATGAAAAGTCCCTGGGTTGATTTATATGTAGACACTTCTTGCAAAATCAAGCCCTGGTCCACTCATTGGCAGAAATCACAGCAAACAGCAGCTGATTGATACCTAGTGCTCCACTGAAAACTGACCAGTGGGCTGCTGGGGCATCACATCCTTTGCTTTATATGAATTTGAAAGCTGGTGCCACAGAGGAGAACTTTGAGATGGCGAAAATGTACGAGCATCGATCACCAGTGCAGTCCTGTATACGTTTATTCAGCATCAAGTCAGGTCGCGCCCAGTGAGCTACTTAAAATATGATGGCAACTTTATAAATTCATAAAGCGATAAGGGGAGAACTGAAACTGACTCCTTCCAGCCATTTCAGATTGTTCTGCCATTGTTATACTCTGATTTCAAGAGGATTGTTTGTATTCTAGCAACTGAGTTTTGTGAAATCCACACTCCCTTCCTCCTCCAGTGCCCTTTGATCAAGATATGCTCTATTTGCATTTAATAAATTGCTATTGCAATTTCCCAATTAGGTACCTGGGCCAGAAATCAGGCTGTCTCATTGCAACCACATCATATACAAATGAAACTCTACAGAATGGAGTGAAAAGAAAGCATAGGATACTTTCCAGACGGTGAGCCAGTCCTTAGACACTTAAAAACCTCCAGCATCCATTAGTGTGGCAGGGAGAATGCTAGCGCCATAAAATGCCATGGGTGGTTTCAGAACTATATGTTAGGATCAATATATATTGTCAGGCCATGAAAAGGAGTGAGATAATTTAAAATAAAGAAAGAAATAATTTTTCTACGCCCTAAAACTGAGGGCCTTTCTGTGCGAGGCAACTTCTCTCTGGGCCCAAAGTGAATGAATGAATGTGTTACTTGGCCCAACTCGAAGCGCTTTTGCGCAACAACGGCCGCTCCGGAGACGCCGGGTCCCCCACCAGCGGGGCGCAGACCCCCCCGAGATTGGTCCGGCGCGTTTCTCGGGCCCCCGATGGCCGCGAGAAGTTTTTAATTTAGCCGAAAAAGGCCCAGATTTCCCGGCGCCAGGCGCGCCGAGCGGGACTTGGCCGCGCTTCTGCCTGGTTTTCCCCGGCGCGCCGCCTCCCCAGGCTGCGAGGCGGCCGGGCTCGGAGAGAGAGGCTCCCGCGGGTCCGTCTCGCCCGGGGCCCGGCGCGCTGCGAGGCGGCGAAGCGGCGATTTGGGCCGTTTTGTGGCACTCAAGAAACACAAAGTTGCAGCGGCCACAGGAGCCATGTCTGGCTGCGGAGGAGAGCGCGGGGTCTGCGAGCGCACCAATCAGCGCGCAGCTCCGCCCCTATAAATAGCAGGCAGCTCCGGGGCCGCACTTCAGACTTTACTTTTCGGTTCCGAGAGGTTCTAGCCCGCCGCCGCCTCCTCCTCCTCCTCCAGCATCAGCCCCAGCGGAAAGCCGTCGCGAGCAGAGGCGACCATGTCGGAGACTGCACCCGAAGCGCCCGTGGCCGCGGCGCCGGCCGCCAAGGCGCCGGCCAAGAAAGCCAAGAAGCCGGCGGGAGCCGCCAAGGCGCCGCGCAAGGCGTCGGGCCCCAGCGTGACGGAGCTGCTGACCAAGGCGGTGGCCGCGTCCAAGGAGCGCAACGGGGTGTCCCTGGCGGCGCTCAAGAAGGCGCTGGCGGCCGCCGGCTACGACGTGGACAAGAACAACAGCCGCATCAAGCTGGGCCTCAAGAGCCTCGTCAGCAAAGGCACCTTGGTGCAGACCAAAGGCACGGGCGCCTCGGGCTCCTTCAAGCTCAACAAGAAGCAGCTGCACGACACGGCCAGGGACAAGGCGGCGGCGGCGGCCGCGGGGGCCAAGAAGAAGCCGGCCGCCGGGCGCACTAAGAAGGCGGCGCCCAAAAAGCCCGCCTCCGGCTCGGCCAAGAAGCCCAAGAAGCCGGCCGCCAAGAAGAGCCCCAAGAAGGCGGCCGCGGCCAAGAAGCCGGCGGCGGGCGCCAAGAAAGCGGCGGCCAAGAGCCCCAAGAAGGCCAAGGCCGCCAAGCCCAAGAAGGCGGCGCCCAAGAGCCCCGCTAAAGCCAAGGCTGTCAAGGCCAAGGCCAAAGCCAAGCCCAAGACGCCCAAGGCCCGAGTGGCCAAGCCCAAGAAGGCGGCGCCCAAGAAGAAGTGAAGAGGCCACGCCACGCCCGCCCGCCAGCAGCCCTCGCCATCCCAAAGGCTCTTTTAAGAGCCACCCACTTTCTCACACGGAAAGAGCTGATTTGCGCACCAGAGGTTCTCCCCGTACTTTGAAACTCACACACCCCTCTCGCCCGCTTTTTAATAAAAATAAAGGGACGCTGCAATCCCTGTGCGCATTTACACCCTACTCTGCGCTAGCACTTTGGTGCAGGTACGCACAGGGTTGAGTGGTTCGCCTCTTTAGCAGTATGGTTTGGGGTACTTTGTTTTACAGGGCAGTAGTGTACGGTAGTTTGCTTGAGCGTGATTACTCCTGTGTTGTCAGCTAAGCGTGAATTGAGGGCATTTTAATAAAAGCCATCGCTGGTTCAGACTTAAGAGTGGCCAACAGTTTCGCGAGGGGGACTCTAGTGAAACAAAGTTTGGTGTACGAGTTCCAGGGGTGTAGACACACGATTTCCCGCTAGGTATATCCCTCCCTTACTCCGCCCACAAGAATGACCGCTGAAATTCCAGTACGCGCTAGCGCCAGTCACCACTAGTCAATCCTTTAAATCCCCCGCATCTCCAGCCTGAAGGAGCTGCTGCCACCCTTGTCAGTGCTTTTGAGTCCGTATAAATTCACGAGAATAGGGTAGTGAGGTCTCCTTTGCCATACTCTGCTAAACCCTATCCGCCATGCACCCACCAGTGCCCATTCCCCCCCCAATCTTTTCACTTTATGTCCTTCCTCAAATATACAAAGATACAAATGCAGTAGAAGCCATACCAGGGATAGCCGGTTATGTATTTTGGACAGTATTAACATAGATGAGATTTTTTCCTGATAAAATGCTTAAGCAGCGACCAGCTCTTTAAATGAAGGAGTGGGTGGCTCTTAAAAGAGCCTTTGGGTTGTTACGAGTTTGCCGAAATGAAATTCTGTAGTTTTTTAAGCTCTTTCCCCGCGGATGCGCCTGGCGAGCTGGATGTCTTTGGGCATGATGGTCACCCGCTTGGCGTGGATGGCGCACAGGTTCGTGTCTTCGAACAGACCCACCAGGTAAGCCTCGCTCGCCTCCTGCAGAGCCATCACCGCAGAGCTCTGGAAACGAAGGTCCGTCTTGAAGTCCTGCGCGATCTCGCGCACCAGACGCTGGAAGGGCAGCTTGCGGATCAGAAGCTCCGTAGACTTCTGGTAGCGACGGATCTCGCGCAGCGCCACCGTGCCCGGGCGGTAGCGGTGAGGCTTCTTCACGCCCCCGGTGGCCGGAGCGCTTTTACGCGCAGCCTTCGTGGCCAGCTGCTTGCGCGGCGCTTTGCCGCCGGTAGATTTGCGGGCGGTCTGCTTGGTCCTGGCCATCTCTCCAAGGAAGTCAGCAACAAAATTAACCTCTCTGCAGTACTTCGAAACAATGAAGGCAGCGGCTCGGCTGGCGGATATTTATAGCCGAATCCTCGTGGTCCGATTGGCTGAGGTCTGCAACGCAGCCGTTGAAAAAGTTTGAATATCCCGGGCTCTGTCCTGGTTGGACCAGTGATGGCAAAGCTTTCCGATTGGTTCATCCTCCTTCTCGCACGCCCAGTCTTTGTTCTCCGGACTGAGGAACCTCCAGGCCGCCTCCAGCTTTCTAGCAGTAAACATGTCATGCCCAGTCACATCCCGCAACGATTCACAGACACACACGGAAAGAACGCGCACGGCTCCTGTGTTGTGCTGAGGAATCATAGCACAAGGAGGAATTCCCTCCGGTGCGGATTCTCCCTTGTTATTCAACATGAATAACCTTAGCATTCATTTTATTAGAGCTGCATAACCTAAGAACACTCAGAAGGGGGGGGGGGGGGGCCCAGAACTAGCTCCTTGGAAATTACTCCCTTGTTAAGTGGAGCTAGGATTGCTCCCTAATTATAGGACTTGTCAGTGCCACATTTAATCCCTATTATATCGTCGAGGTAATTCATATCAAACTGACAAGAGTATATTCCCCCCCCAAAAAATGATTTTTATCTCACCTTTCAGCAGAAAAAAGTGGCCCATGTTTTAAGAGAAGGAACACCAAAGATGGAGATGGAAGAGGGGAAAACAAGATCATGCACTGTAGTAACAAAATTTTGTAGTAAAGAGGAGGAATTGAAAAATTTGGAGAGGAGTCTAAAGTTCCTAGTATTTCATTAACATGACAGCAAAAAATGGGAATTTATTTAAAGACAACTATGAAAAATGCTGGGCTGAAGTGAAAAAAGATTTAGAAATTTGGTCAAATTTGAAGCTTTCACTGCTGGGCCGTATTGCTGTGGTAAAAATGAATGTATTGCCTAGAATGTTGTTTTTGTTTCAAACACTGCAAATTGTGGACAAAATGGACTGTTTCAAGAGGTGGCAGAGAGATATTTCTAAATTTGTCTGGCAGGGCAAGAAGCCTAGAATAAAATTTAAAATATTAACAGATGCAAAGGAACGAGGTGGATTTGCCCTGCCAGACTTTAAACTTTACTATGAATCAGCAGCTTTTTGCTGGTTGAAAGAATGGCTGCTTCTTGAAAACACTGACATTTTGGATCTAGAAGGGTTCAACAATGTATTTGGATGGCATGCATATCTGTGGTATGATAAGGTCAAAGCACATAAAGCATTTAAAAATCACATCGTTAGGAAAGCATTGTTTAATGTCTGGATAAGATACAAGGACTTATTGGAAAATAAAACTCCAAGGTGGTTGTCACCGATGGAAGCAAAAGCTCTGAAAAAGCTCAATATGGAGGCCAAATGGCCGAAATATTGGGAAATTTTGGAACAAGACGGAGATAGACTGAAATTGCAGAGTTTTGAGAAATTAAAAAACAAAGTGCGAGATTGGCTTCATTATTATCAGATAATGGAGGCATATAAGTTGGATAAGAAAATTGGTTTCCAGGTGGAAAAATCAAAATTAGAAACAGAACTATTAGAACCCAAAACTAAGATTTTGTCAAAGATGTATAACTTGCTGTTGAAATGGAATACTCAGGATGAAATGGTGAAATCTGCTATGATTAAATGGGCACAAGATGTCGGACACAACATAATGATGGCTGACTGGGAACAGTTATGGACCACAGGTATGAAGTTTACCGCATGTAATGCCTTAAGAGAGAATATTATGAAAATGATATACAGGTGGTACATGACCCCAGTCAAGCTTGCAAAAATTTATCATTTGCCTGATAACAAATGTTGGAAATGTAAAGAAACTGAAGGTACATTCTTTCACCTTTGGTGGACATGCCCAAGGATTAAGGCTTTCTGGGAAATGATATACAATGAACTGAAAAAAGTATTTAAATATACCTTCTTGAAAAAACCAGAGGCCTTTCTCCTGGGCATAGTCGGTCAATTGGTGCCAAAGAAGGATAGAACTTTTTTTATGTATGCCATAACAGCAGCAAGAATACTCATTGCAAAGTATTGGAAGACACAAGATCTACCCACTCTGGAAGAATGGCAGATGAAGTTGATGGACTATATGGAACTGGCAGAAATGACTGGCAGAATCCGAGACCAGGGAGAAGAGTCGGTGGAAGAAGTTCAAAGATTATCTACAGAAATATTGTAAAATCAATGAATGTTAGAACGATGTTGGATAGAAATTAAGTGGTTTCCAGCTGTAATGCTTTAAGGGAATATGAAAAATGGGTTGTTAAGAGGTAAAAATCTAACGTTACTATTTTAAGACCAAAGATTAGGACAAATAAAGAGGGTAAGGATTTGCTGAACCAACAAACTGAACTGGAATACAAAAAAGGGAGGTATGAGGAGGTCCGGGAAACAAGCAAATGAAAGATAAGTGATTGAAAGACTGAATTGTTTTTAACTATTTTTATTTTGTATTTTTCTTTTTTTTTCTTTTTCTATTTTGTAATATTTTGAAAATCTTAATAAATATCTTATAAAATAATAATAATAAAGTTCCTAGTATTTCAGCACAGCCAACATATGTGGGGGGTGCAGTACCATCTCAATGCTAAGAGTGTGGTGCTGATAATGTCAAGGTTGCAGGTTCTACCCCCATAAGAGACAGCTGCATATTCCTGCATTGCAGGGGGTTGGACTAAAGCATTCCTTACAACTCTATGATTTGATAAGGCAATACACAATGTATTAAAATCCATGAAATTCTTCATTAAAATGTGTAGTTGATAATCCCCTACTCTGGCATGGGGTCAAATGCAAGCCTTCAGGTTTCCAACCAATCCTAGGGACTCTCCCAGGCCACATTGGTCACTAGGCCTGTCCCCCCCCCCCTCTTTGTGGAATAGATTGCAAATTTGGAATGGATACAACTTGCTTGCATGGAGGGAGAGCCATGTAAGTGTGTGTGCATGTGTAGGAACTTCTCACATTTGCATGGCTAGAAGGTAGCCTAGAAGGTCAGCCGCCCTATTGCTCCACCCACTTTTTAATCCTGCCCCACCCCATCCCTTGCATGTGGCTCCCAGTGGGCTGCCCACAAATGAGTGCGGTCCTCTGACAGCAAAATGTGCTGCTCACTGCTTTAGAGCATGAGTAATACATTAACCAAATGCACACTCCTCCCTCACCATCTCAGTGGCACAAGTCATTTACAACTCTGCTGTGTGCTTAGCTGTTTAAGCCAACATTTTGCCGCTGCAGTTGAGTCACTTCATCAGCTGGGGCTGATGGGCTAGGAACCACAGCTGGGACATGCTCTCCAATTGCTGCAGTGTGAGGGGCAGACTTGCCCTTTTATATTTTGTGAACTGCCCTCCTCATGTATTCAGTAAGATTTTCACAGGCATATAAACTGTGTAGGGCAGGGATGAGGAACCCGTTCCCTACCCCCGACCCCCACCCCAAATAAATGGTTGTGTTCCATCAGCCCCTGTCACCACTGATTCTTATTTTTATTCCCTTGTCTACCCCACCTTTCCTACCAGGAACTGAAAGTGGCAAGCATGGATTGCTCTCCCCTTTTATCCTCAGGAAGCGGGGGGGGGGGGGGCGCTTACTGGTGGGATGCGGCAGGAGCTTCCTCTACACATTTGATGCTCCCTGACATTATTCTGGGTGCCTGAACAGAGCTTGTTGATGTAATAACAACAAACACATCTAATCAACTTCCATTTGCCCCCACCAACATCCATTAGATGTGAAATATACTCAGAGTCAAGAGTGGATTTCATGCTCTTTATTCACCTCATAGAGGTTTATATAGATTATTTACACAATGGGCCCCATGTGATTGGCTAATTCTAGGATTCTCCTGTAGGCCAATCAGGTTGCAGATTCACTTCCACCTGGAGCTGGATTGGGTGGTCCCTGTGGACCGATTAGACTGCTGCATTCTGGATCCTATTGTTCTAGGACCAATCAGACTGCTGCCTTTTGGATCCTATTCAACTCAGTACTCAGTGCATAACACCCCTCCCCTCTAAGTTCCAGTCCTGCCTGGGAGGTTGCATTCATAGTCCTCAAGGTATGCCAGCCACCTACGTGTGCGTTGCGGCCTGGGATGTTCCCTGGTCAGGGGTTCGGGTTTTGGCTGTGTTCCAAGGATGTTGGCTGCGATGGGGCCGTTTGGTCTGCCGCAACCGGCTCGCTCAGTCGTGGCTCTGGTTCAAGTGTCCTTTCGGCCTCATGGGTCCTTTCTGTATTTACTGATTCTGCCTCCCCTGTTGGCCCCTCCTGCTCTACGGGCCTCACTGCCCCACTGTTCCCCTGGGACTCCTCTGACCTGTCCTCCTCCTGGTTTTCTCCCTGGAATCGTCACCATAGCTGGTCACAGTGGCGGCGCCAGCATTGCCCCCCCCCCTCCATTAGGACCTCGGAAGACATGGGGCCAGTGACCCTGGTAACTGTGGTGGGTACCCATGCTGGGCCTGCCCCAAAATTCTTTGCGTACACTGGGTCCTGGGCCACAAAGGTCTGGGGGTTCCTGCCTTCCCCCACCACTACCTCATCCTGAGCTCTGTTGGGGTGAAGGCAGTCCAGTCTGGTTGCGAGGCGCCAGCCCATTAATAGTTCTGCGGGGCTCTGGCCAGTTGTTGAGGTGGGGGTCCTGTGCTGTGCTAGAAGGAATGTGGCCAGGCGGTACTCCCAATCCCCTTACGTCATGCGGTGGAGGGTGTCCTTGGTGGCCTGCGCCATGCGCTCTGCTTGGCCATTGGTGGCAGGGTGGAATGGCACCAAGCGGATGTGGCGGACGGCGTTCAGTGCTGTGAAGGTCTGGAATTCTCCTGACGTAAATGCAGTTCCATTGTCCAAGATGAGTGTCAGGGAGCCCGTGGGTTGCAAACAGTCTGCGTAGTACCCAGATGGCTGTGGACGTCGAAGTGGACGGTACCAGTACAACTTCCAGCCATTTGGTGTAGGAGTCCACCACTATGAAGAATGTTTTCCTCTGAAAGGGGCCAGCGAAGTCCACGTGCAGGCATAACCATGGTGCTCGGGCAGACTCCCAGGACTGGACTGGGGCCCTTGGGGGATCTGGGCGGGATTCTTGGCAGTCCTGGCAGTGTTTGACCCAGGCCTCTATCACTCTGTCAATCCCTGGCCACCACACATAACTCCGGGAGAGGGCCTTCATTCTCACAACCCCTGGGCGTATCTCATGTAGGGCTGTCAGGACCCTTTTGCGGAGGGGATGGGGAACAACGATCCTGCTTCCCATAACAGGCACCCCTTGTGGGCTGACAGTTCATGTTTATGGGTTGTGTAGCCCACGAATTCAGACCTGGGGCTGCTGCTGGGCCATCCCCTCCACACCCAGTCCTGGACCCAGGAGATGATCTTATCTTTCTTGGAATGGTGCGCAACTTCTTGTGCCTGAATGGGGTGGTTGGGAAGCAACTCCAGGCTAATAACCTCTTGCGCGAGCGCTGGGTCGGGGCCTGTTTCTGGTAGTGGTAGCCTGCTGAGGGCGTTCGCGTGGCCCATCGCCTTCCCAGGGCGGTGAATCAGTGCATTCTCATTAAGGCAGCTGTGGTCTGTGTGCTGCTTGAGTGTACCGCTGTACTTGGTGCACCCCCTCCCTGACGGATCCTGAGTCGTTGGTGAGGTTTTTGTGGTGGACCCTTGGCTGGGGCGGCAGGCTCGGCCCTGCCTCTTGCATCGACCTCTTGGCAGCTTCAGTTGCCAGGGCCTCCTCCAGAGCGACCTGGAACGTTAGGTCCTTCTTGGCGTAGAGGCGTCGTTGCAGCTTCTCATCCTTCAGGCCACCGACAAGGCGGTCACGAAGCATGTTCTCCAACTCTGAGAAGTTGCAGAACCGGGCAGCTTGGCGGAGGGAGGTCACAAACTCAGTTATGGTTTCCCCAGGGGCTTGCCGCTTTGCATAGAAGGCATTTCGACAAGCCACTACTGAGGGCTGTGGTGAGAAGTGCCCCTTCAGCCGTTCCATTATTGTTTTGTAAGGAACAGTAGCGACGTCTTCAGGCGCAAGGAGAGCCCGGGCGATTTCAAACGTCTCCTCTCCACAGACACTGAAGAATATTGCCCTCTTCTTGGCGTCTTCTTTGTTGGTGACCCCTTTGGCTTCTAGGAGGAAGGTGAAACGGGAGGCATACGCTTCCCAGTCTCCTGATGCAGGGTTGAATGGCGAGAAGCTGCTGTCGGTTGCCATTCTGAGTTCCTTGGGGCCTGGAGCTGAAGCCTGGATACACGGTGCAAGGCAATGGTGCGACAGCCTGGATACAAGGTGCGAGGCAGCGGTGCAGCAGGTGGCGGTGGTGCAGTGCTGTGTGTGGCAGTCAGCTCGGCGGGATCCCATCCTTGTTGCCAGTGAAATATACTCAGAGTCAAGAGTAGATTTAATGCTCTTTATTTAGCTCGTGGTGAGGAGGAATGGAAGTGCCCCCAGAATGTCTGTTTTATATACATTATTTACACAATGGGCCCCACATGATTGGCTAATTCTGGGAGTCTCCTGTAGGCCTATCAGGTTGCGGATTCACTTCCACCTGGAGCTGGATTGGGTGGCTCCTGTGGACCAATCAGACTGCTGCATTCTGGATCCGATTGTTCTAGGACCAATCAGACTGCTGCATTCTGAATCCTATTGTTCTAGGACCAATCAGACTGCTGCATTTTGGATCCTATTCAACTCAGTACATAACAAGATGTATTTTGGAATCATGACAATTTTTAGCATCACCAAAAAAGTGTCCTAGTATGTACTTTGTCCATTTTGTTTCTCCTATCTCTAAGAATCTGCAGTGAAAGTAAACAGGCAAGGTTCTGATACTATTTTTAATTGCTGCTCAAGCCAAACCGCTAATTAGCACTACACAAACTGGAATATATTTATATACCTGGTGTAACCAGCTAAAATCAATACAGTATACACTTTACTTGTATTTCTCTTTACTTTTGCTCTTTAACTTTAATAGGTTCTATGTGTGTGCATGACGAAACTGTGTTAACTGCTGGTTCTTGATAGAGTTCTGATGAACTCAACAGCTTTGTCTGTCTGATTTCAATAACTGGTACTCCTGAAAAGGTATTGCTCAGCAACCGCTCACCTGTCCTAAGACACCAACAAGCCACCGGTACATCATTTCCCCCCAACATTTTTAAATATTTTTTTTCAGAGTTAAGGGGCCAGCTCAATTACCGTACTTTCTAATATGCTCCGTTCAGCATACAAAGCGACGCTTTGCACCTGCGTAGTCAGCACGGAAGGCGAGGCAAAAGGAGATAAGAATGAAGTCTCGTGATTTGTGACGCGTTTGGGTTGAACCAATCTAAAACCCCCGCGTTGCTTTGCAATTGGATAGCTACTAGAAATCCCGCGTTTTTTCTATGCCATTTCTGGTTTCTTTGTTCATGGATAAACGCGCCTCCCACTCCCCAATTTGCAGTATAGCTAGACCGACGATTAAATCAGGCGTTAAAAGGGGTGTTATGTTAAGAAACACACGAGGCAGGATACAGAGCTTTTTTAGATGAAAACGGAAAACCTATTTGAAGACGCGTAGGTCTGGGGGAAAACAGCTGCGAGATCTGCCACAAAAGCCTTGAGAAAGGAAATGGCGACCAGCATTACTCCTTTATTAACGTTCTACATGGGGCTTAAAATTAAACAAAGCTAGGCGGGAAACCGGGGGTGGGGATTTTATTTAATTAACCCAGAAAATAGTAAGCTCACAAGCTCCCACTACGTATTTAGTTTTAAAGAGGAAACCTCAGTCGGTTGCTACAAAAGTAGCGCAAATGTGACAAGAAAATATCCAAAGCTGGAAACCAGCCCAAGTTCCTAAACCGTAATCATGTTTCCTTTGGCAACCTCACTCTAGAAGGACAAGGCTACATTGCTACCGAAAAATCGCAATACATTCATTTTATCACAACGTTGCTTTTAAGATACAAGCGAGCGCAGCTATTTTTATGAAAGCGTGGGTGGCCCTTATAAGGGCCTTTTGGGTTCTTAAGTATATGAAGGGTTTTGAAAAGCTTAGCCACCAAAACCGTACAGAGTACGACCCTGGCGCTTCAGAGCGTAGACGACGTCCATGGCAGTCACGGTCTTCCTCTTGGCGTGCTCGGTGTAAGTCACAGCATCGCGAATCACGTTCTCCAGAAAGACTTTGAGTACGCCTCTGGTCTCTTCGTAGATCAAGCCAGAAATACGCTTCACGCCTCCGCGGCGAGCCAAGCGACGGATAGCAGGCTTGGTGATGCCCTGGATGTTATCGCGAAGCACTTTGCGGTGCCGCTTGGCGCCTCCCTTTCCAAGGCCTTTGCCACCCTTTCCGCGACCAGACATCTCTGCTGAGCGAGTCTCTGCCTCTCAGACGAAGAAAAAAGGAATGAAGCTGCGGGAACAACGGCACGGGTATATATAGCACTGAGCCCGACCTGAGTGAAACCCGCACAAAGGGGGCGTATTCTGATTTCACCACGCCCCTTTTCCGTCAGCGCGTTCGTCATAGTAGCTCGGCTTCTTCACCAATCAAGCAGCGAGTGTTTGAATCTGACCAATCAGATTTTTCTCTTATTTCACGTTATTTGTGTATGCTTGGAGCCTCAGTAAAAGATACTTAGCAGGCGAAATTATATGCAATTCATACAGGGAAATTGTTCTATTCAGGTTTGTGCATTTTGCTTTTAAGGGGCAATTTTTTACGTACCACCCAGTAAGTGGGTATCAGCCCCAGGAGTAATAGCGAGACTGAAGTGGCGAGGCAAGAAATCGGTTGGTACCACTTTAATCGCCCGCTTTAAATAATAGCCGAGTCGAGGAAATGATTTATTAAAATGCCGTTCTAGTATTAACTGCTTTCTTTTCCCAGCGCTCACTTCAGTGTAACATCCGACGCCGATCGAGACACACGGATGCCAAAATGCTCGAATGTTCCTTAATCGTTCTTTCCTAACTAGGAGAAGCCACACAGAGCCCCTCTTTAATTAATATTCACCACCACAGCACTCCGAGGAAGGCTCGCTTTAAAAGATACATAATGTGGATCTCACGGCCTGTTCCCTAAGTGTTACAAGTTACAGAAAGCTCAGCGCCGCTCAATCTTCTGATGCTTTTTCGCTACAGAAACGGGATCATGGAAAGGAAGTATCATTAGCTCCAATGAGAATGAATGACGAAAAAGCTCTGACGAATGGAAGAGGAGCAGCTTTTGTCCAATCATGGTGTAGCCCGGGAACTTGAAAAATATGTATCATGGCTGTTTCAACCAATCAGGTCAAGAGGGGGTTGCTATAAATATCCGCGATTCCGATCTGTTTGCTCCTTCATTTCAGTCTTAGACCTGTATTGCTTTGCCCCGTTTATTTGCTGCTGGCGAGAAAATGGCTCGGACCAAGCAGACCGCCCGTAAATCTACCGGTGGCAAAGCGCCGCGCAAGCAGCTGGCCACGAAGGCTGCGCGTAAAAGCGCTCCGGCCACCGGGGGCGTGAAGAAGCCTCACCGCTACCGCCCGGGCACGGTGGCGCTGCGCGAGATCCGTCGCTACCAGAAGTCTACGGAGCTTCTGATCCGCAAGCTGCCCTTCCAGCGTCTGGTGCGCGAGATCGCGCAGGACTTCAAGACGGACCTTCGTTTCCAGAGCTCTGCGGTGATGGCTCTGCAGGAGGCGAGCGAGGCTTACCTGGTGGGTCTGTTCGAAGACACGAACCTGTGCGCCATCCACGCCAAGCGGGTGACCATCATGCCCAAAGACATCCAGCTCGCCAGGCGTATCCGCGGGGAAAGAGCGTGAGGCAGCACCTGCTACCTCTTAGCCCACCGCACCCCCTCATTACCCCAAAGGCTCTTTTGAGAGCCACCACGTTCTCCTCCGGAAGAGCTGGAATTCGCTTCCGTTTCTATGAACCCAAGTAAAGTTGCACGACTCCATAAGTTTCTCCCAACATATATCACGGAGACTCGCCGCACCGCCCCCCCTTCCATAATAGCTTTTTTGGAAGGAGTGGGAAACACTGAGCGGAAAACTGTCTACACCCCTGGAACTCGTACACCAAGCTTTGTTGCACTCGGATGTCCCTCGCATTTGGCCACTCTTAAAGGAGGAGGATGGCTTAGGTGGGCATTTGGTCGTAACAAGACAGAGGTCCTCCGTGTCTTAAGAATCGATATTTTTTTCAAAAAATGCATGCTTAGTTGATGGCGCTGCAGTAATCCCGCTCAAACAAGCCACTGCCTTTCACACGCAAGTAACCACAGCCACGAAGCTGTGCATAGCTGTCAGAAGTGCCAGCGCTGTCAATGGTAGTGTCAGTGAGTGCGTTCCTATTAAACAGCGGTCCGGGTGCGGGCAGACTGTCCAAAGGCCAGTCCCGGAACCCATGTCGGTGCCCTTTGTTAGGGTGCCAGACATAGGTGGCAACTCCCTGGGCACACACCAATTTCGGTGCCAGGGCCATGCACCCAAGGTCGCGGGGCAAAATTGATACTCCTGAAGCCCGATGGCTTAACGTGCGGCGAGCTGCTGGCGTCGACTATGCTGTGTAAGTGCAGGCAGGGATTGCAGCGTCCCTTTTATTTTTGATTATTAAAAAGCAGACGTGAGGGCGAGGTGTGACTTTCCAAACTCCCAAGTAAGGGAAACCTCCGTGATGCTTGTGATGCCTGGTACAGCCCTGTAAAACCAAGTACCCCAAACCATATCGATAAAGAGGCGAACCGAACCTCTAACCCTGTGCATAGCTACTCCGAAGTGCAGGCGCAAACTAGGGTGCAAGTGCGTCCCTTTATTTTTATTAAAAAGCGGGCGGGTGGGGGTCTGATTTGACTTTCCAAACTTCCAAGAAGGGAAAACCACTGGTGACGCTGGAGCAGCGCAAGTCAGCTCTTTCCGTGTGAGAAAGTGGGTGGCTCTTAAAAGAGCCTTTGGGATGGCGAGGGCTGCTGGCGGGCGGGCGTGGCGTGGCGTGGCCTCTTCACTTCTTCTTGGGCGCCGCCTTCTTGGGCTTGGCCACTCGGGCCTTGGGCGTCTTGGGCTTGGCTTTGGCCTTGGCCTTGACAGCCTTGGCTTTAGCGGGGCTCTTGGGCGCCGCCTTCTTGGGCTTGGCGGCCTTGGCCTTCTTGGGGCTCTTGGCCGCCGCTTTCTTGGCGCCCGCCGCCGGCTTCTTGGCCGCGGCCGCCTTCTTGGGGCTCTTCTTGGCGGCCGGCTTCTTGGGCTTCTTGGCCGAGCCGGAGGCGGGCTTTTTGGGCGCCGCCTTCTTGGTGCGCCCGGCGGCCGGCTTCTTCTTGGCCCCCGCGGCCGCCGCCGCCGCCTTGTCCCTGGCCGTGTCGTGCAGCTGCTTCTTGTTGAGCTTGAAGGAGCCCGAGGCGCCCGTGCCTTTGGTCTGCACCAAGGTGCCTTTGCTGACGAGGCTCTTGAGGCCCAGCTTGATGCGGCTGTTGTTCTTGTCCACGTCGTAGCCGGCGGCCGCCAGCGCCTTCTTGAGCGCCGCCAGGGACACCCCGTTGCGCTCCTTGGACGCGGCCACCGCCTTGGTCAGCAGCTCCGTCACGCTGGGGCCCGACGCCTTGCGCGGCGCCTTGGCGGCTCCCGCCGGCTTCTTGGCTTTCTTGGCCGGCGCCTTGGCGGCCGGCGCCGCGGCCACGGGCGCTTCGGGTGCAGTCTCCGACATGGTCGCCTCTGCTCGCGACGGCTTTCCGCTGGGGCTGATGCTGGAGGAGGAGGAGGAGGAGGCGGCGGGCTAGAACCTCTCGGAACCGAAAAGTAAAGTCTGAAGTGCGGCCCCGGAGCTGCCTGCTATTTATAGGGGCGGAGCTGCGCGCTGATTGGTGCGCTCGCAGACCCCGCGCTCTCCTCCGCAGCCAGACATGGCTCCTGTGCCCGCTGCAACTTTGTGTTTCTTGAGTGCCACAAAACGGCCCAAATCGCCGCTTCGCCGCCTCGCAGCGCGCCGGGCCCCGGGCGAGACGGACCCGCGGGAGCCTCTCTCTCCGAGCCCGGCCGCCTCGCAGCCTGGGGAGGCGGCGCGCCGGGGAAAACCAGGCAGAAGCGCGGCCAAGTCCCGCTCGGCGCGCCTGGCGCCGGGAAATCTGGGCCTTTTTCGGCTAAATTAAAAACTTCTCGCGGCGATCGGGGGCCCGAGAAACGCGCCGGGCCAATCTCGGGGGGGTCTGCGCCCCGCTGGTGGGGGACCCGGCGTCTCCGGAGCGGCCGTTGTTGCGCAAAAGCGCTTCGAGTTGGGCCAAGTAACACATTCATTCATTCACTTTGGGCCCAGAGAGAAGTTGCCTCGCACAGAAAGGCCCTCGGTTTTAGGGCATAGAAAATTTCTAAAACATAATTGTCCTTTCCCCTTTTCTTTTCTTTATTGTGATGCTTAAGGCCTGGTCCTCTAAGGAACCCACAACATTTTTAAGGTGACCCATTAGTTCCCCTTAAGACACTATTGATTTGGTTGGTTTCTATTGTCTAGCACTGGAACATGAGAAATGTTTTTATTAAAAGTTGTTTTCGCTTTCAACTTCCCCCCTTCCCACATCCTCACATTGTTTGCTGTTTATTTTATATTTGAAAGGGGATAGCATATATAATATGCTGAAGTATATGGAACATAGAAGGCACTAAATGGCTATAAAGAGGCCAGTGCCTCTGCCCATGGATGAATGGTAAATGAATGAAGAGCATAATATTTATTCAGAACTGCAGGATTATGCTACTGCTTTTTAAAAAATCCAGAAATCAGAATACAGATAAACAATACCTGAAACTTCTGTTATTAAGCCAATTTTATTTAATATCATTAAATCCTTCTGCAAATTGGCAATTTTGGCATGCTCCATACATCTCTTTGCAATACATCTCTTTTTTTTTTTATAAATATTTATTAGAGTTTACAATACAAATAGATATAATAAACAAAATAACATATGTTATAACATAATTTCACATCTTCTTTGGACTCCCTCACATCTCCCGCTCCCACTTTCATCGTTATAAATTTTTACCAGCAATTTATCATCTTGTTTACATTTATATCCCATCTATTTATTTATAGTCTAATAATTCTCAAAAAAGTTTATGTTTTCTCATTCTCACTTATCATCCTGAATCATCTAATTTAGTGGTGCTCAATTATTTATAATCTAGCATCCTGCTTAACATTCAATCAAATTACAATATTTTTGTAGATAAATCTTGAATTTCTTCCAATCCTCCTCCATCCTCTCTTCTCCCAGGTCTCGGATTCTGCCGGTCATCTCAGCCAATTCCATATAGTCTATCAGTTGCATCTGCCATTCTTCCAGTGTGCTTTGCAATACATCTCTTGCCCTTACAGTCTCATAGGGCACAGTTCTCGCCAGATGTTTTTGGATTCCCGTTCCCATCAGCCACAGCCAGCATGGTCAATGGCCAACCAAGGAGGATGGGAATTGTAGTCCAGCAGCATATTGGAAGACTCCATGTTGTCTACCCCTGTTTTAGACTGAAGACATAGGATGGGTGCAATGCAGCCTAGTGGCATTTCTATGTTTTGTTACTTGTGGTAATGCCTTAATCCCCTTTCATGGTCCTCATATAATTTTCTAACGAGTGAAATTAATGCATTTGCATTCCATTTCAAATAAAACGGTTTTTTTATTTAAAAAAAGCAGTCCTTTGCCTCCTCTGAAGGAATGCTTTTTTAAAAAGCCATAGCAACAATAAAAAACCAAGCAAAAGGAAGCATTACAAAACTACACAGGATCACACCTTGTTTAACCTGTGCATGCAACAAATGTACATAACTCACATCAAGGGAGCTTCTTGGAGAGCTTAAGTCTCAAGAAAATTTATTTATGAGAGAAAACTTGCATGCTTTGGGGAAATGGGAGTTCAGCTTAGTTTTATTTCCATTCTCCCAGATTTTAAAATTGCCCACTTGTATAATAAACATAGGGATGTGGGTGGCGCTGTGGTCTAAACCACAGAGCCTAGGGCTTGCTGATCAGAAGGTCAGCGGTTCGAATCCACATGACGGGGTTGGGGTGAACTCCTGTTGCTCGGTCCCAGCCCCTGCCAACCTAGCAGTTTGAAAGCACGCCAGTGCAAGTAGATAAATAAGTACCACTCCGGCGGGAAGGTAAATGGCATCTCCGTGTGCTGTTCTGGTTCGCCAGAAGTGGCTTAGTCATGCTGGCCACATGACCCGGAAGCTGTACGCAGACTCCCTCATCCCAGTAAAGTGAGATGAGCACCGCAACCCCAGAGTCGTTCGTGACTGGACCTAACAGTCAGGGGTCCCTTTACCTTTTTTATAATAAACATAGCAGCAGCTGGTATAGCTGAAACCAGGGTGTGATATCACAGCCAGGATGTGAAGAATATGAAATTCCTGAGTTCTACTCTTTTGAAATGGTGGCAGTGAGGGAATGTCTCCCTCTTAGCCTCACGTACCTTTGCAGAGTTGTTGTAGATAAACATGAATGCATTGCAACTTTAGCACCTGTGCTATGCAGGGACACAGAAATCTCGCCGAAGCGATCTCTTTTTAATCTATCTATCTATCTATCTATCTATCTATCTATCTATCTATCTACCATCTATCTATATTTCTATCAAAACCACACCACACGCTCACCTTTCCTTGCAAAGCCACTAACTTGCTCTAGGAGCCATGCAAGCCTAGGACCTGAGGTGTTACAGTACTTGAAATACAGGAATGGGGAACCTGTGGCTCACCAGTTGATGTTGGACTACAATTCCCATTAGCCACAGCCAGCAGTCAACACTCAGGGATGATGGGAGTTGTAGTCCAATATCCTTTGGAGGCCCCAGCAGCAGATGCCATGATGGGGCTGTCTCTCTCGTGGCACAATGACATGCCACATGGCCCTGGTCCTCACTTAAAGGGATTAAATGTGGGAAATACATGACACGCAAGATATGGATAATAATCGAACAGTCCACTAGGTGGCAGTAAGAAACAAACATTTAATAGTCACATCATTGAATCAGGTGCACAAAATTCAGAGAGGGACATTTTTAGCAATTTTAGGCAGAGCAATAATTAACTTTCTGCTCTTCAGTTGAATCAGTTACACAGTCAAGCAAAGTTTACATTTACATACCTTGAGCATAAGGTATGTAAGAAAATAAGAAGAAAATACTTGGAGATGAATATATAAAGCCAACAAATGATTTAATTAAGTTGTTTTGTTCCTCTTTCAGAACTATTGAGTACAGTAGATTACCTGAGAGGAAGGAAAGGAGAGGATTCAAATGGGAAAGAGATGGCCTCTAGACTTTTCCAGTTTCCCAAATCACTCTATGAAGCATTAAATGGACAGCACAGCACAGAAATGTTGAAGTACTTCTTTGGGAAAAGTGCATACAAAAATATTAATGAATATGATGTACAAGGATACATGGCACTGGGAGAACTGGCTTGCAAACAGGTGTCCATTAGGCAAGAAGAATGCACAGATGAGGATAAATTAACACAAATGTGTGTATGAACCCTCCACCTTGGACCAAACAGGACATTGAGATGGATGTTAAAACTGGAGGTCAAGTCACCATGTTTCCAGCTCCCAGAAGGGCACACAGTTGTCATAGTCAGAAACCACCAGAGCCCCTGGATTGGAGGCAGGAATGGAGCATTCAGATGCTCCCGGAAAGCACTTGTCTGAAGCTACTAGGCAAGCCCCACAGGCTGCAGAACCTTCTCCGTGGGACGGCAAGCCGGATGGCGCATTATTACATCCCAGCAGGCACGACTCTAAGGGATCGGGACCACACAGAGACAAGGTGTTGCTTGCCGGTTCCATCTCCTCAGTGATGGGCTCAAAAAGTTCATCTGGTCCTGACATCAGGGCGTCAAGGGAGAGAGCCCAGCAGGGGCTGGGGTCAGGAGCCACAAACGCTTCTGCTGTGCCCAAAAAGGAGCCAGGAGGAGCCCGGGCGGGGGCTGGGTTGTTGGGCTTGGGAGGATTCATTTGCTGCGATGCTGCAGGGGGTGTCTGAGCCTCCTGGGAAAGGATGGAGGAGGCCAAGCGGCGAGTAGCAGCCTCAATGTCTGAGAAACTCCTGGGGGAGAAAAGAAACGGCTGTGAGTTTTCTTGCAGGCTGCCATGGGTTTAACTGAAGCAGTGCACTATGGGATACACCCAGTGCCTTTTTATTATTAAAAAAAATGTTTAGGGGTACACCCAGCGCCTTTTTTTCTTAAACAAAAAAAAAAGTTTAGGGGTATTCTCATTTTCCTGCTCATATTGAAATACTGCCCCTCAATGAGGCCAAACGTAAAGGACCCCTGACAGTTAAGTCCTGTCACGAGCGACTCGGGTTGTGGTGCTCATCTTGTTTTACTGGCAGAGGGAGCCGACGTTTGTCTGCAGACAGTTTTTCCGGGTCATGTGGCCAGCATAACTAAGCCGCTTCTGGCGAAACCAGAGCAGTGCATGGAAATGCCATTTACCTTCCCGCCAGAGCGGTACTTATTTATCTACTTGCACTTTGAGGTGCTTTCAAACTGCTAGGTTGGCAGGAGCAGGGACTGAGCAATGGGAGCTCACCCCGTTGCGGGGATTCGAACCGCCAACCTTCCAATCGGCTTGCCCTAGGCTCAGTGATTATGTTTAGGGGTATGCGTACCCCTGCGCGCCCCCAGAAAAAAAAGTACTGGATACATCAGAGTTTCTCACCATGCCTTATAGCACGGTTTGTAAGCGTGCCTCCATCTCAGGGATGCATTTATTATTATTATTATTATTATTATTATTATTATTATTATTACCTGTTCCTAGAATCATGGAATTGGAAGGGGCTTTCCTTCCTACAAAAAAAGCTCAACTCCAAAAAATGGGGTAAATCACTGCCAGTTTTTAACTTTGAGTAGATCGCAGTCTCTTGGGAGTTGGCCACCCCTGATCTAGTCCAACCCTTCGCAATGCAGGAATATGTAGCTGTCCCTCACGGGGATCAAGCCTGCAACCTTGGCGTTATCAGCACCATGCTTTAACCAACTGAGCAATCCAGTGCTTATCACCCAAAAGATCTCATATTTTCCCACAACAGCCCTCTGAATCTGCTTATAGGCACCGGTTTGGCATTTTGGGGGGGGAGAGCAGAGCCATTGTCAGACAGATAGGCAATGCCAGGCATTTGCCAAGGCCCCCCTCGCTGTTGCCCTTCCTTTCCCCAAGCCTCCAGGCTCTGCTCCTCCCCTCCCCCCCCCTTTGCTGTGCTATCACTGCCTGTTCCCCTGCTCTCTGAGCATGCGGGAAGTGACAGAGTGAGAAGACAGAGTGGAATCCTTCACTTGCCCTCTGGGTGGTTATATGTATTGAGCCCTGAGGGGGAGGGCAAGTCAATGGGCAGAAGGAACATCAGCAAGGAGGAGATGGACCACTCAGGGCATCTTGCTCAAGACTTCTCTTCCCTTCTCCCAAATAAACGCTAGAGTCAGAAGCATGGGGGTGGTGGGGAGAACATGGATGGTAGCTGTTTGAATTCAGAAGTAGCAATGCTTCTGAATATCTGAGGCTGGAAACTATGGGAGGGGAGATTGTTTTTGTGCTCCAGTGCTGCTCACAGGCTTCCCGCAGGCCTCTGGTTGGCCACGGATGGTGAGAACAGCATGGACCACTGGCCTGATCCAACTGGGCTCCTCTTATGTCCTTCAAATGACCTACCTGCAAATCTGGTTCTGTAGGAACCTCCGGTGGTTCACTTTCCTCTTGCCGGGCCGGCTCCTGCAGGGTCTCTGCAAGGTGCGCATGACGTGGGATGCTGCTGTTGACACAAAGGTGCACAGATCCCTCCCACGCTCATATGAAGTCAGGGGCCGTGGAGGCGCCATGGAAGGCTGAGAGATGTGGCTGCCATGGGGCATTCTCAGTTTTGTTAGGAGTTGATATGAAGCACCTCCTGCAAAGTCCTGCTTTTGCTATGGTAGCCTGCACCTGCGAAGGAAGCTCTGATTGGGCCTGGAGAGGTGGGAGAAGAGAGCTCCCATTAGAGGAGCGTAGTCATGGCATGTCCCCCCCCCCCAAGTAAGCTGAGTTGCAACAACTCTTGCTAAACCCATCCATCGCTGTCTCCTTCACTGCAAATCTCTGTTGTCCGTCTTTATCCCTAGTGAAATTTGAAATAGAAACAAGAGAGACCTCTTCCGGAAGCATTAAGTCAAGACAGGATCACCTAAAATGTCACTCCTTTTTCTCCCCATCTCCTTGCAATCACTAAGCTAGAAGAACTTAATGAACTATGAACCCCAAAATTTGGGATCCTCTCCAAACCTGTGCCAAAGCTTTGCAAAGCTGTGAGCTGTGTTTTGCAGACCCCCCCCCCGCAAAGAGATACATTAAACTGGGATTCATAGTTAATGCTCAAAAATGCAACATGTTGGATCCCAAAATTTGGGGTTCATAGTTAACGAAGCTATAAGAAAAGCCTTAAAGGTATATTCATCTCTTCCATCTCTCACACCTGAAAAGGAAAACAAAGATGCAGCTGAACAGGGTTTGGCTCTACCTTGGCTAAACTGACACTGGCTTGATTGACACCAGCTTCTTGTGCATAGCATTGCTTCCTTACTTGCAATTAGCCAGCAAATGTATCGCTGGACATGTGATTTCAGATGGTACAGAATTTATCCTGGGTTCAGAGCTGTTCAGACCCCAGGTCCTTATTCAGGCTGTATCTGCACCTTAAGGAAACAGGAAAGGACTAGGAACCTACTTTGGCTGAGGGTTTAAAAGTGACTGTTAATTTCTAGATTAGCAAAACACAAATGGGACCTACAACAAAAAGTGGTGATGGAGTGCAGCGTTCAGGATGCCAACCGCTTCGTTCAGTTTCCCTCTGACCTAACAGCCTGCCAGCATTCCTTGCCTCTGAACACACACAGTCCTCACTGGGCAATTTGGGTGGGTTCACCCCAATAGACCTTTTTCATGAAAAACAATTGCATGTCTTTAAATGTTGGGTCCCCCTAAGCCTGTTGGTAATTCTCTCTTGTGCTATTTGGGCTGCATAAGGATTTGTCCTCACATCCTGAATATTGGAAATAGAAGGAATGATACAAAATAGTCCTCAAGGGGTTTCAGACCTGACTTCAATAACTGGGTAGTGTTTTTTTTGGCTTGGGGTAGATTTGGTACCCTCTTCCCCCCCTCCCCCATCAAACCCCGCTTCTTGGCAGATCGAGTCTTCACACAGTTTTCGACAACATATGTACACATATGAACGGACTAAGAAGCGGTTGCCCCAATTTAAATGAAGTACCTTCCAGATCTGCTCCTAATTCCACATACCTGTTCTTAGATGAAGAGATCTGAGAAGCAGAATTCCAAGTAAAGGCATCAGCGGTTGGCAATCTTCTCTCTGACTCCCTGAATGCCTGTCTATTTATCTGTTCTTCCATCCACCACCCCAAGACTGCTCCCAACAAACTCCTTTTGTTCCCAACTGCATCTATTTCTTCTCCCTCTTGTCCGAGGACTGCCTGCTTTGAGATTGGTACCCAGCACAGAGACTGATAAAGATGCTTAAGAACTCCACCCCTTTCCCTCTCCACCTCCCCCCCCCCACCTTAAGGAAAATCATAGCCATTACCAGGCACCAGGTTGAAATTAATCCCTGTAAGGAATTTATTGGTTGTTAGTAAAGAAAGACATATTTGGTTTTTCTTTCTCTAGTTGGGGTGAGGTGGGGGTGCTAGCTCAGGCGAGACTGCGGGGAACAAGGTTTACTCACATACAGTGGTACCTTGGCTCTCAAACTTAATCCGTTCCAGAAGTCCGTTCCAAAACCAAGGCGATCCAAAACCAAGGCGCGCTTTTCCATAGAAAGTAATGCAAAACAGATTCATCCATTCCAGACTTTAAAAAACCCTTAAAACAGCAATTTAATGTGAATTTTACTATCTAACGAGACTGTTGATCCATAAAATGAAAGCAATAATCAATTTACTATAAAATAAATAAGACAGTATTGTAAATGATAAAAAAATGATTAAAAAAAAATTTTACCTGCACTGTTGCAAATTAACTGAAAAAGCCTCAAAAACAAAAAAGCAAAATAAATAGCAAAAACAAAAGCGCCAAACTTAATCTGTTCCAGAAGTCCGTTTGACTTCCGGAAGATCAAAAACCAAGGCACAGCTTCTGATTGGTGCAGGCGCCCTGGAAACAATAGCCAACAGCCGCCTCGAACGCTCGGCTTCCAAAAAATGTTTGAAAACTGGAACACTTACTTCCAGGTTTTCGGCGTTTCAGAACCAAGGTGTTTGAGTACCAAGACATTTGAGAACCAAGGTACCACTGTACTTGGATTATATTTGCCTATACCTTGCGTTACAATGCCTTAACATACATTGTAGAATTGTACAGTGAGACTGCAGTCCTATACTGTACACACTTACCTAAGGAGTAATCCCCATGGAAAACAATGGGATTTACCTCTCAACTGAAACGCATGGCATTATGCTGTCGAGGGCATCACAATTCAAGGCAGATCATGAGCGCTGCTGAAGAACGTAGTTAAGAAATCTGTCAGAGGAAATGGGAAGGTTGGAAACCGTCATCTCAGCATATACACGTCCTTCCAGATTCAAGGCTGAGTGACGTCTGCAACCTTGAAGACCCCAAATCACTTCTGAGGCTGCGTACAAATCATATGCGTAAAGTGCATTCTTACACCCCCACCCCAAGAATCCTTGGAACTGTAGTTTGTTAAGGGTGCTGGGAACTGCAGCTCTGTTTGGGGTAAGCTACCATTTGTTTGCTAATTAATTATTTAATTCATAAAAATTGTATACTGCTTGATTGTTTAAAAAAAAAGCATTTCAAACTGGTTTACAAGAAGAATGAAATAAATAAAGGGGGGGGGGGAACCAACCAACCAAACCAACAATCCAAACATAATTTAAGTTCGTCATAAGCTAAAAACCAGTTTAATTTACATGTCAACAGGTCTGGATAGGCTTGCCTGAACAACAATGCTTATAGCAGGCATTGAAAAGAGAGCAGTGAAGGCACCTACTTGATGTCACTGGGCCATGAGTGCTGACTTAATTAACTCACTACCTGCAGCTTTGCCTCTCTCCTATCCCAGTCTCACTCCTTCTCAATCCCAACAACCATTTTACCAAAACTTTCCCATGTGTTTATTTGTTACATATGTGTGTGTGTTGCTGCCTTTTTCTACGATTTCCAAAAGCATGCATTAGGGGTTCGCAGCCGGTCAGTTCCCCTGGCACTGACCAGACCCAGACCTGCTTAGTATTGGTAATGTTGCCGCCTCGTGCACCTCCAGATCATGCCCTGGATATGGAAAAGTGTGACCTGGTAATTTCTTCATGCTGGGCTGTTCTTAAGGACACAGGCCGAAGACTAGGGGGAAATGTTGGCAACCCTAATCTGTACAGAGCTGGGTGCGCTACCTTTTAAAGCTTTCAAGTTATGAACAACCTTAAATTACTTCTCCTGTAAACCGCCCTGTGATTGTTGGATGAAGGGCAGTATATAAATTTAATAACTCATTATCATCATCATAATAAAATTATCTACTCATCCGAACTATCTTTTTGGCTTTCTTCCAAGTAAAATCCTCCTCGCACAGCCCCTGTTCTGAGATATATTAAATCTATATCCAATTCTTTTCTGTCATACTCATCACATTATTTTTTTGCCTCCCTTTTCTCCTCGTCCTGTTTGTTCTGCCCACTTCCTTTGTAAGATCCAACTCTTGAGTCCATCAGCAGCAGGCTCCCAATTAGCAAATACTTGCTACTGGGATGTGGCTGTTATTGCTGTCTTCACCAATTACAGATGTCACAGGCTTCAATGGTCTCTGGGCACTTGAGGCACCGTGGAGATGCCATCCATGGCGGGGAGTTTTGAGTTTCCGGGCGCAAAAGAATGCAACCGCTTTCCCTCCCCTTCATCTTAACCCTCTGAGCTGGAGTTGCCACGATAATACAAGCAATTATAAAGCAATTACTCATAACGATGGCAAAATGCAGGCCTGAGGCTTGCAAAAAATGAAAACGGGAGGATAAGATAGAGGGGATGTGAGCAAAGGATGCAGTGTTTGGGAGTTTTTCGTTTAGAGAAAAGGTCAGCAAAAAGTGACAAGATAGAAGTTTATAAAATTATGCATGGCATGAAGAAAGTGGGTAGTGTGATGGGAATTTTGAGATCTTAGATATATGGTAATGTTCATAAGTGTACCAACCAAGCACGTACATAGATCAGCACAGGAAGAGCGACCTGGAACCATTTTGATTCCTAAACTGAGCAAATGTTTTTTCTGCAAGGTCAAAGTGGGAGACCTCCCCATTGTCTCTTTCCTCACAAATCCTGTCTTAAGGGCACATTTAAGATATGAATAGGGTGTGAGCCTGTGACTTGGCCCAGGAACTAAGTATTTATCATTACAAAAGACTGGCCAGGTTCCCCAGGAAATCCAATCAAGTAACCTGCCAGACAGGAGATAAACAACAACAGGAGAAAAAACAACATTCAAATTTCTGTTTTAGACTGCCTTTTCTGTGATGTAGGTATGATGTATCTGGGGGGTGGTCTTAGGTTACACCCCTTCTGTGATGTATATATGATGTTTCTGGGGGTGGTCTTGATCTACAGGGTGGCAATTTCAAAAGTCTTTATAAGGCCTTGCGCACCATTTTTCTGGGTTCCTCCTCTCTCCTGCAGGTGAGGGGAGCACCCTGTTGCAACAGATCAATAAAGATCAAGCTTACTAGCTGCTTTGCTTCTCAATATTCTCTGGTTGGCCTCTGTTATTTTCTCCTACCAATAGGGAACCTATGTAAGGACTCTATATGGGCTCTTGGATACCCCATAAGGGAAAAGGGCAATTTTTGTTTACAACAGTAGCAGACATTTCCCCCAGTCTCTCATTGTTGGTGCAAGGAGAAAGAAATAGATATCAAACAGAATTCCTGGATGCCAAGTTTCAAGTTTGGGGCAACTACACTTTGGTGAGAGAACCCCAGCTGACATTTAACATCACAAAACAGGTGGCAAAGCATGGGAATTTAGGCTGTAGAATCTTAAAAAGCGCCCTTTCAAGTGAGTTCCAAAAGGTTCCTTAAAAAGTTTATTTCCGAAGTTTCCTATGTCCCCTAGCATAGAAAAAGACCACACATTTGCTAAATTAAAAATTATTTACTGACAAACACTTCAAGGTCAGATGCAGCCATGGTTTCCCCAAGGAAAGCAGGGAACTGTAGTTGAGAATTGTGCTCTCTGATCCCCGAGCTGTCTGAAGGAAATCCTGTATAGGGAAGGTTTTTAAATGTTTAATGTTTTATTATGTTTTTATATATGTTGGAAGCTGCCCAAAGTGGCTGGGGCAAACCATTAAGATGTGGGGGGTATAAAATAGTGAAATTATCATTATGGAATGGGACGTCCGTATTTTCATCAGAGAAATGTTGTAGGGTATATGCGAATTGTTAGGAAACCCCTCTCCCTTCACAGAGCTACAGTTCCCAGAATTCCCTGGGACGAGGGATCAACTGTTAAACCTCATAGAGCTAAATAGTAGCTATATGAGGGGAATATGGGGGTCTCTTAACAGATCTCAGCGCCCTTAACAAATTGATTCTTTGGAGAAAGACTCTTTAACGTGATATAATATTGCTCTGACAAGGAGCTCTTACAGTTTGTCTTGCAATTAAGTAAATCCCTCCCCACTTGCCCCCACAAGAAGGAGTGCAGCTTCAGCAGTTTGTCTGCCTCCCTCCCCAGCCCCTCACAGACACTCACACCATTCCTCTGAATACACATCTGGGTGCCAGCATCTGCCTTCCCCCCCATCCCACCTCGGCCTGTCAGCAAATACTGCTTCCCCTTCTGCCCCCACCAATGCGAAATCAAAGCCGCCTTCCAGACTCCCCTTGCCTCACCTCAAAGCGCTTGTCACACACAGGTGGCAAAACAAACTCTGCCCATGAACAAAGGTCCCTCTCATGTTCACAGGCTGGCGAGAGAGGCCAAGGCCTTTTCACAGCGGGTGAGGCCAGCCAGAGCACATTTAATCCAAAACCGGTTCGCTGGCCTGGGTCTGCCCAAGGCGTCTGATTCATGCTGCCTTAAAGGGTTTCTCAAGGGCTTGCCTCCTCTGGAGGGACAGGGCTTGCCGTTTAATATTTGTATGTGTTGATGTAAATACCTCATTGGCATATATAAATTTAAATTTGTCCACTGCCAGTCTGAATGCCAAACTGGTACAGCGTGGACTCTGATCAGCTGTAGATTTGAGAGTCCTGAGTTCAAAACCATGCCTGTATTTGCAAGACAGGCCTTGGTCAAGTCCTCGCTTTGTCATCCAGATCTGCACAGGTCCAGTGCCGGATTTACATATATATAAGCTAAACAAGCTATAGCTTAGGGCACCACTCTCCTACCCCCCCCCATATACTTCTTAATTGTATTTCACTATTAATATACTTCTTCTTAATTGTATTTCAGTTCAAAAGTTACTGTGATAAAATACGTATTTTGTTATGTGCCAATGGCTTTAGATACCTATTAGGTCCACAAATTACCATATAGCATATATTCAACACACAAAAACAGCAACAAATGTTGTTGACCAAGGACAGCTGGACATATAAAGGGCCCCATTACCTTCAGTAGCTTAGGGCCTCATCAAACCTAAATCCGGCCCTGCACACCTTGCATATTAAATATCCTGTAAAGGTGAGAGTGAGAGGGCCACGAATCCAGGATCGTGCTCCGTGGTTGCATGAAAAAGGTCTTGGGATCAATCACTGGGGTGGAATTAGTCACCAAATTCCATGCTAGTCCTACTCAGAGCAGACCTGCTGAAGTTCATACACATGGCTAACTTAGGTTCAGCGAGTCTCCTTTGCGTAGGTGTAGTGTAGCAATTAGAGTGTTTTGGATTAGAACATGAGAGACCCAGGTTCAAATCCCTAGACCAGGTGACCTTCGGCCGGTCGACATCCCTTGGCTTAACCCACCTCACAGGGTTGTGGTGAGCAGAGGCGTAGCAAGCCCAGGTGGTACCTGGTACGAATTTTTTTTTGTCACCCTACCCCCATCAACAGCTTGGGGTGGGCTTGGGAGTCGCAGGTGGGCACTGAATGTCCGCCCCCCCTTCCTACGCCTCTGCACCTCCACCCCCATGACTCCATAGTATGGATGCCGCTCGAACGCCGTACAGACGGTGGCAGGATCCTCTGCTCGCGGCTGCAGCCACGAACGGAGAGTCCTCCACATGAGGCTGCAGAGGCACGATGGCTGCTCCTGCTGCTTTGCCCGGGCCAGGGCGGCAGTGCAAGCACCCCGCGGGGTGCCTCCTTGTCACCCTCCCAAACATAGAACCCAGGGCGCACCGCCCCCCCCCGCCCCCACCTTGCGACACCACTGGTTGTGAGGATAAAAGGGGGAGCGGAGAACCTTGTACCACTACCCTTGGAGGAAAGATGGGCCATACTTGTAATACATGACCATATACATGCAACCTCTAGCACAGGGGTCAGCAACCTTTTTCAGCTGTGGGAGGGTCCACCGTCCCTCAGGCCTTGTGGTGGGCTGCACTATATTTGGGGGGGGGGGATGAACAAATTCCTATGCCCCACAAATAACCCAGAGATGCATTTTAAATAAAAGGACACATTCTACTCATGTAAAAACATGCTGATTCTCAGACCATCCACAGGCTGGATTGAGAAGGTGATTGGGCCGCATCCGACCCCTGGGCCTTAGTTTGCCTACCCCTGCTCTAGCATTTTCATGGAGGGCTGGGAGAGGCTCCCTGCCTGAAATTCTGTGGAGCAAGCTGCCGGCAATACTTGGCCAGTTGGACCAATGGTCTGAGTAGGTGTTATAAAAAACATTACAACATGATAATACCAGGCAGGCAGCTGACTACTGTCAACCCTCCCCCCACTCCCCCCAAGGCTGGACCAGTTTGAAATCCAGAATTCCTGGTCTTTCTAAAGCTGAGTATTTGTTAGTGGAGGTTTGGGGCTTCTTGCCCCACATCTGGTGCCGGTGCTGCTGTTCCCTCTCGGTTTATTTTTCCTGTGATTTGCTGGCGCTGGTGCAGAATTCAGGCATGGTGGCTGGGAGCCCCCCGCTGTCCTCAGGCTCCGGTTTGGGAAATGGCGGCCAAGGGATGACATGAGCTGTTCCCTAGGCATCCCTCTCTCTGCTCCCCACCCCTGTCTCCCCTCAAAAAAACCAAAAACCAAAACTGTGTCTGGCTTCCAGGTGGAGAGAGAATGGGCAAGGGAAGAAAGCAGGAAAGCTATCCATGTCTCCTTCTTTCCTGTAGCTCAAGTACACCTTCTGCGAGGTGCCAGGCACCGCAGGTCTGATATTGGAAAATAACAAGAACAAGGAAGGGGATAACTGGGAATAAGGAGGCTGCGTGTCCAGTGTTAGTCACCCTCAGAGTAGGCCCACTGCAACTAATGGGCATTACTAATGTGGGTCCACTAATTTCAATGGGTTTACTCTGAGTAGAAAGGATGTGCACACTACACCCTTGAAGCACCTCCTTTCCCTCAAAGAATTCTGGGCCCTGTAGTTTACCCTCACAGAGTTATAATTCCCAGTGGCCTTTACTAAACTACAGTGCCCAGAATTCTTTGAGGGGTGTAAACGTGCTTCAGATACGCTTTGAATGTAGTGTGTACACAGCCAAAGTTAGATGCAACCCCAGGATCCTAGGTAGGTAAACTAGGGAGCCACACAGTGATTTCAGTTCAAGACCAATTTTTATTGTCTGTCTGCACTCTGGACAAGGTTGATGTCATGAGCACGGGAGCTATGTGATACTCAGATCTCTTGGGGCCAGCCCTACTGTTGGCTAGAGAGAGGCAGATGCTGGACACGGAAAGGCTCTATCCCTGCAATTTTCCATGCTCTTTGTGCAGATACCAGGGGAAGGGCTGTTTGGTGCATCTCCACTCCCAGCTCCTGTGTAGAGTTACATGGGAGCTGTAATAATAATAATAATAATAATAATAATAATAATAATATTTATTATTTCTACCCCGCCCATCTGGCTGGGTTTCCCCAGCCACTCTGGGCGGCTTCCAACAAAAGATTAAAAATACATTAAAACATCAGTCATTAAAAACGTCCCTAAACAGGGCTGCCTTCAGATGTCTTCTAAATGTCAGATAGTTGTTTATTTCCTTGACATCTGATGGGAGGGCGTTCCACAGGGCGGGCACCACTACCGAGAAGGCCCTCTGCCTGGTTCCCTGTAACTTTGCTTCTCGCAGTGAGGGAACCGCCAGAAGGCCCTCGAAGCTGGACCTCAGTGTCCGGGTTGAACGATGAGGGTGGAAACGCTCCTTCAGGTAACGCCTGAAAGGAGCTAAAATGTTGCATTGCAAATTGCTCAAGCCTTCCTCTCTTCCCTTCCATTTTCCATCCCTTGTCCAAGGAAGACATTCAATGTTCTATGGCCACTGAGCATGCTTGCTCCTTATACGGCTCTTTTGGGTGGCCTCTTGGGTTTTTTTTCCTCCCAGATTTTTTTTTTTTGGTAGTTTTGCAAACTTTGGGTTTTCTCCAAACGTACCCTCTTGTTTCTCAGTGGGTCCACTTTGGCTATAGTCCTGTTGGCACTTGCCAGCTGAGTTCACTGTTAGAGGGGAGGGATTATACAAATTAATAGAGGATAGATCTCTTCGTGGCTATTGGAAGCTATGTGGTGCATCCATGTTCAGGTGAGGGCCACTGAATGCCTGTTGCTGAGGAGCAACCAGGCTTTGGAGAGGGCATCCTGGAGGCATTTGGCTGGCCACTGTGGCTTCTGAACGAGAAATACCTTTTGCCTGGCCAAACAGAGCTCTTCTTGTGCTCCAAAGTGTAGCTGACCATGCTTAGGGAGGTGTCTACTTGGCACTATGAATTGAGCAGCCTTTGATGGTTTCCTCCTAGAAGGGCCAAAAAGAGAGAGCTGTAAGCATGAAAAACAACTGAGGAGGATGAATCATGCAAGCAGTCTTCAGGAGCCAGCTGCTTAAACACTCCAAAATGGGGTGTGGGGTTCAAAAAATGAAACCTGAGAGACTTAACATCCATTTTTTTAAGCAGGAACCACAAAGTAGCAGGTCCCTTAAACGGGCCAACAGGTTTAGCATCCTGCCACGTTTTCATTTTAAGAATATGGATCCCTCGGGGCACGGAGGTGAAGCGCTCCTGTTCTGCTTTTGGCCCTCCCATAAAGGGCATCTGATTGGCCACTACAAGAACAAAATTCTGGACTGGATGGGCCTTAGGCCTGGTCCAGCTAGACCCTTCTTGTGTTTTTAAAACTCAATGACTCAGAGGTGGAGCTAGAATTGGGAGCTGACTAGCAGTAAACCTTGCATATGATAATTTACATGTATGGATGCAAATTAGAACACAGTGGGACTTGCTTCTGTAAAGGCTTGCAGTGTAAGGCTCAGTTTACAATAAAGAAATAAACACTCCACAGGTTTCCTTAAAAATTGCTGGCTGCTGAGGCACTGTAGTTAAAGTACTTAAAGTGGAGATTGGTTACATTTTCCTTCAAAATTATAGGAAGGGCATTGTAGGCCAGCGTCACAATTTCCTTCATGTGGTGCAGGTATTTTATTTTCAGTATAAACAGGACCCTGTTTTTGCACCTACACACACATGCACGCACACACACGCGCACACACACACGCGCATACACACAAACAGAGGCTCCTTTTCCAAAAAGAACAGGAGTGGGGCGGGGTCAGATCTCCCCACCACTTTTAATTGTTTAATTATTAATTGTGGAGGGGAGGAAAAGGGAAAACCAGGACATTCCAGGATCAAACCCCAAACTGGAATGACTTCTATAATTCTGGGTCTGTCCCTGGGAAATCGGGACACTTGGAGGGTAGGATAGGGCTCCTGTTGCGATCCACCTTTGATGGAGGGCAGGATAGGGCTGCAACCCACTGGTCCTGATGCACCACCTGCTAGACCAGACTGATGATGAGTGGGCAAAATGCACTCTGCACAAGCTCAGGCTCTCTATTACTGCTTCATAGGTTTTTGAGCTGTGACTCAGGCCCTGCCCAGGGCCCAGACTACCTTTCTTGATAGGTTCTGCCTGGCTTCTTGCTTGAATCTGTTAGATTCCCCATTTCCCTCCCAGGGAACACTGCGCGCCGGAGGGTCACAAGGTTAGACAAACCCAGCAGCGCCAACCTAGTTTGCTTTGGCTGAGGCTGTGGCTTGCTGGCGAGGAATCCCCCTCCATATGCTTCCCCCCTCCCTCAGTATAATCCACACAACTCAAGCCAGGAATAACCTCCTTTCAAGCCAAGCTGGTGACCAGCCTAAGACGGGGTTGAAGGTAGGAGAAGGCAGAGACTGATGGCAAGGTGGATGGGGGGACATCTGAGGGCAGGGGAAGAAGGGTGGGGTGAGGCTCTGCCGTCAGCACAAATGGAGGAGAGGGCACCTCATAAATGGTACAGATATTATATGAAACAGGGGTACACTCAAGAGGGGCACATGACATGATAGCAGTCTACTGAGTCATGTTCGCTCCCTAACAACAACAACGACACATTTCTGAACAGTAGATTTGGCAGATAAAGCACACACACATTCAAGCCACACAGCCACCAATGCCTGACAGAATGATGCACAAATACAGCTCAGAAAGGCAACTTGGCAAAGACCGCCTGTGGATTCCCTCGGGTTGCACAAGCATTTCACATGTGTATAATAGCACATTCACAAGCAAGAGACATATGCACTGCTCACAGACATTGCCTTGTTAAATATACACAGTGTCTTCACAGGCGAAATGAAGTCTTTTGACAGATTAGACCAGAATGCCATGGCACACCAGTTGCTGTTGTTGTTGTTGTTGTTGTTGTTCTTAGAATTTATATACCTAGAGGTCTCAGGGTGGTTCACAGAACAAAATCAAAATATAAAACCACAGTACAGTGGTACCTCAGGTTACATACGCTTCAGGTTACATATCTTTCAGGTTACAGACTCCGCTAACCCAGAAATAGTGCTTCAGGTTAAGAACTTTGCTTCAGGATGAGAACAGAAATCTGGCAGTGCGGCGGCAGCGGGAGGCCCCATTAGCTAAAGTGGTGCTTCAGGTTAAGAACAGTTTCAGGTTAAGAATGGACCTCCGGAACGAATTAAGAACTTAACCCGAGGTACTACTGTATATATAATCAAAATAAAAACAACTTAATAACCCCCCCCCCCAAAAGAACCACATTTGAAAAGGGCATCGGATGTCAATCAAATCAATCAAAGGCCTGGTTAAAAAGAAATGTTTTTGCTTCATTAGACACCTTTAGGTGCCAGGTGAACTTCCCTGGGGAGAGCATTCCACAGAGGGGGAGCCACTGCAGAGAAGGCCCGTTCTCGTGTTGCCACCACTTGGACCTCTCAAGGAGGAGGCACACGAAGAAGGACCTCAGAAGATGATCTCAGGGTCCAGATAGGTTTATATGGAAAGAGGCGGTCTACACTGAACCAAACTCCCAGAATCCTTTGCTGCTATATTTTATAATTCCCACGACGAGGACATGTGAATATATGTGTGTGTGTGTGTGTGTGTGTGTGTGTGTGATATAACATATATATAGGGTGTAATAACATTGAGGGGCATTACTGTGAGTGTGTCCAAAGTGCTTTGTTATTAGAAGCATAACTCCTCCCCTATTATTATTTTCTGATGGAGACTTCTTGATGTAGCAGGCGCAAATTCAACAGGTGAAGCCTTCTGTACCATAACATTTTCTGGACGGTGGATGGCAATTGCGTTGGGGCAATCTGGATGAGTCAGGAGGTGGGGAGTCAGCAAATATGTGCTTGTGCACGAGAGCTAGGACTTTCTTTTGCTGTTGCCTTTCCTTTCATCTCAGTGGGATTTCCCCCGAAAATTACTCAGAGCGTTCTTCCAGAGCAGAAGTCCTGGAAGACATCCGAGTTCATCCTCTCTTCTCTCCCCAACACCAGTAAACACAGAAGACTTGACTACTGACTCTGCCAGTGGGGGTGCCCAAATGCAGAGAAAGGACAGCAAAACAGACTGAAAATTCCATGAAAAATCTGTTTAGTACTAGGCTGTTAGTCATTGCCTTCCATGGCAAAATTACTATCTGTATTGTCTCCAGTGTAGTAAATCCACACATTCATGCACTGTTTGTACCTGAAGATGAAAACACAGTACAAACTGTGATTTTAACCAAAGTTAAAGACTTTGCTATAGCATTCAATCGAATCTTCTGCTTGCATCCTTGTTGATAAATAACTGCAACTGATTGTCCCCACAAATGGATTTTTAATCAGATTGGTTTTGGGCAAAAAATGTCACATGCGGTTGTTAAAAACCAATTATTGTTCACCTTTTGGTTAAGGTAAAACTCTTTAAGATGATTTCCCATAAAATCAAGAAGAATATCAATCAAGAAGAATATCACAGTGTAGGGATTTTGTACACTGGAGACAATACAGATGCCATTCTTCAGGGTTCAGCTGCCTCCACAGAATCTCTAGAAGTTAAATCTCGGAATCTGTTTGGAGTGTGCTTGTGCGTGTGTCTTGCCTGACATGCAAAAGCATGTGTACGCCTGCACATGAGCACTAAAGCATCATGCAACATACAGAAAACCTTTTCACACATTGCAACTGTTGAGGTATGTCTATTATATTAGGGAAATAGCTTTGGGGGGGATGTGCATATTAGGCAAGATTGAATGCAAAAATGCATATTTGCTTATGAAATTTCATGAAGACTTAAAAAAACAACAACACCACAAACTGACGTGGAAATGTGGAAAATCAAATTTATGATTGGAAAAATGAGAAACAGAAATTGGCATACAGTGGTACCTCAGGTTACATACGCTTCAGGTTACATACGCTTCAGGTTACAGACTCCACTAACCCAGAAATAGTGCTTCAGGTTAAGAACTTTGCTTCAGGATGAGAACAAAAATCGTGCTCCGGCGGCGCGGCAGCAGCAGGAGGCCCCATTAGTTAAAGTGGTGCTTCAGGTTAAGAGCAGTTTCAGGTTAAGAACGGACCTCCGGAACAAATTAAGTACTTAACCTGAGGTACCCCTGTATTAGCTATATTGCAGACCAGTAACATTTCCCCAGTCTATCATTAAACAAAAGGAACCCACACCCTTTTAGTTGAGCACAGCTTATTGCAGAGTAAATGGATATAGCATACATTAGATCAGATGTTGCTAAACTACACCTCCCATCAACCCCAACCAGCCTGGCCGCTTGGATCAACACTCAGTGTTGTTGAGTGTTGTAAGTCAACACCATCCATTGGGTCAAAGGTTTCCTATGCCTGCATTAAGTGGTACAGTCTTTAACAATCTGCAACAATGTGAAAGTGAGAGAAGCGGAATCAGGCAGTGATTCTGGGCATAAGAATAGGGCTAATAGACCTAGACGTGTCCCTGTTTCAGTTAGAGAATATATGCAGCCTCATTAAAGGTCAAATTGCATAAATGTTCAGTGACACACACATACACTTATTAAGTATAACTGTTTAATTGTGCATTGAAAAGGGAAATAACTCTGTATGTGCATGGCTAAAGGGACCATAGAAAACTCCACTGAAGCTAAGTGAGACTCTCTGAGTTCCTAATAAAGGGATAATTAACTGAGAATGTATCTCTGCTACTCTCTCACGTGGTGTTTAATTTAAATCACATGAGAGGGGTATTCAGTTGCAAATTGCCATTTTGTGTGAGCCAAGTCTTTGTTCTCAAGCCACCAAAGACGAAGGATGTGCTAATGGTGTTTCTTCTGGAGAGAATACAGTCAGGTTGAATGGAGTCTGTGTGGAGAGAAAAAACTTTGCTTTCAGTTCTGTTTGAAGTAATTTTATATTTTTAAGATGCTCTGCCTATGCTTGGACAAGCACATGATTTTAGGCAACTATTTGGATGTATCCTAATTGTTGTAAGTCTGTTTTGGAACAAGTTCTGTTAGTAAAGCTTTGGAACCATATTTTGGGTCTGGACAATTTTTCTTCCAAGAAGAATAGGGTTTTAGTCATCCCATTGCTTCCATATGCACAATTTTAATAACCGCAGTACTTACTGCAGCCTTCCTTTTAGGGCATAACACGTATCAGGTGACTCACACAATCCTAGAACATAAGTTACATTAGCAGCCAGAAAATTCAGACCGTAGGTGACATCCAACAGTGTCTATCCACCGGTGGAACAGGCATCTCATGCAACAGGACTTTTCCTTCCTCTCCTGCAGCCCCATGGGCCCCACTACCTGCTCGTAGGGGTTACACCAGGTTGGTGAAGGCTTACTTGGTGGATATTCAGGGATCTAAAAACCACAGCTCATCTTCTCACTTTGACAGCCTTTTTGCATGGTGAAGAGTGGGGCTCCTGATAAGCTGAAAGAGAGGTCTGAAATATGTTTAAGTAGCAAATCAATAATAAGGCATTCTACTATGTTGAGGACTTGTTGTTGAAGTTCTCCCTATTTCATGATGGTGAACAAAACATCCTTATTCCAGAAACCAAAACAAAGTGTTTTGGGGAGGAAAGGACGAGAAAGTATGACGTCTATGACAAAGTAGACCCTGGCTGAATCACTTATCCCTAAGTTCTCTTAAACTAGGCAGGCAAAAAAAGGTCGAAAATATTTATTTTATGTGTGGGACTATGAATTAGAGGTAGAAATGAAAATCCATTGTTAATAATACAGAAAGGCCATCTGTTCCCAGCCACTTACCTTGATGCAGGAACAGATCTAATGTCCTTTGGGGAGAGTGACGTGCACCCAACCCTCCATTTTGTATACAGTGATACCTCGGTTTTCGAAAGCCGTAAACCCGGAAGTAAATGCTTTGGTTTTTGAACTTGCCCCGGAAGTTGAACATGCCACGTGGCTTCCGTATTGAGTTTTCCGTATTGAGGCTTCCGTACTGAGTTTTCAATTTTCGAACGTTTTGGAACTTGGATGGTCTTCCGGAACAGATTACGTTCGAAAACTGAGGTACCCACTGTGCTATTAAGTTTATTTTTGTGATGGACATTCTTTCTCCTGAGCTGATAAGTTAGGCTACACCTTTTTGTATTGTTTTATTTAATGTTTTATATCATGTTGTATGGATTTCTGTATTTATAGTCCTATGAATACATATGATTCATATGTATTTGTAGATACATATTACTTGTATTTATTATTGTTCAATTAGTATGTTGTGAACACAATTTTTCTGGAAAAGTGGTCTATATAAATAAACTGATGATGAACAAGAGGTGGGTCTGGTCGTCCCTGTCTTGCCTGCTCATTTTCTTCCCACCTCTCTCTCTCTCTCTCTCTCTCTCTCTCTGCTTTTGCATTTATGAGTTTCTTTTATCCATTGATCCATACAGTCTCCTTCTGTCTTTCTATCTCTTGGTTATTTTTTTTCACTCTCTCTCTCTTGGTTGGCATCATTCCATGGAAAGCTGCATGACTATGCCAGCAGGGAGTTGGACCCTGGGTGTCTGCCTGTTTGGTGTGGGGGAGAAAAAGGAGGTGGCGATTCTTACTATTGCAAACTCTGGACCAATCGGACCCCCGTACGTTGTCCCATCGCCCGCCCCGCAGTCCCTTCTGCTGACACGCTGTCAGAATTCCACCCCAAGGATGAAATAAACAGGTTCTTCAGTTCAGACAGGAGCCGAGAGCTGTGCTCCCCGTGTGGGGCCGGGTCAAGATTCGACCCCAACATACCGACACTAGCAGGGTGCGAGGAATGCAGGAGAAGAGAATTCTTCGCAGCCCCAGACAGACACTCAGAGATACTCCTCGCACACTCTGGAGACCTTGTGTCACCGCTGAGCTTTGGACACACTGAGCGGAGGAACAAGGCGAGCAACAAAAAGCCCTTCATGTCCGGATGCGGAGCAGAAACCGTGTGCACCGCACAGAAGAGAGGTCTTTGGGGAGCTGAACCCCGACAGAAAAACTTTTGCACACTCAGATCAACTCCTCTCTCTTTCTCGGAGGATCAGAAGTAAGTGGAAGAAAAATAGGTAGACAAATGGACACAGAGACAGCCTGGAAGACAGATAGATGTGCAGCTAAAACAATAAGTAGGTAGGTAGGTAGGTCAGAAAAGAGCAAGGTTCTGCTGTCTCGCTTTCTCTGAAGGCCCGGGGGGACGTTAAGAAGTTCTCCTGGACACCCTACCCTCGGTCCTCTCCCCATGGACCCACCAACAACCAACCTTTCGTTGTGGGTGCCCCTGGGCAACGGGACTGTGTCAGAGGGAGGTGAGTCAGCCGCAGCCCTGGGAGCTGTGCTGAGCCTGATGTGTGCCACCGGTGTGGCGGGAAACCTCTATGCCTTGGCCGTGGTGCGGGCATCACCCTCAGCTTCCTCGCTCCGTGTCCACTTGGTCAACCTGGCCTTGGCCGACCTGCTATACCTGTTGACGGCCCCCTTCATTGTCCACAACGGGCTGGTGAAGGACTGGCTTTTCGGAGAGGCCGGCTGCCGGGTCCTCCTCAGCCTGGACCTCCTCACCATGCATGCCAGCATCTTCCTGCTCACCCTGATGAGCTGTGAGCGCTACGCTGCCGTGGCCCACCCCTTCCAGGCCGCAAGGCGTGCGCGACGCTGCCGACGACCTCTGGCCCTGGCCATCTGGCTCCTGTCCTTTGCCCTGGCCCTGCCCATGATGGTGATGATCCACCAGGAGGAGCGGGCGGTGGGGGACGGCGTGCCCGTCCGGCGTCTCTGCTCCCCAACCTGGAGTGAGGAGCAGTACAGGGTCTACCTGAGCGTCCTGTTCAGCACCAGCATCGTGGCTCCTGGCATCATCATCGGGTCCCTCTACTGGCGCTTGGCCAGGACTTATTGGGTGTCGCAGACGCGCGGCGGGTTGGGCCGCTCTCCAAAGAACCGGGTCTTCCTCCTCATCCTCGTCATTGTCCTGGCCTTTTGGGCTTGCTATTTGCCCTTCTGGGTCTGGCAGCTCCTGCCTCTTTACTGCCAGCAGGCTGCCCGGCTGCCCGTCCACACAGAGATCTCCATCAACCACTTGGTGACTTGCTTGACTTACGGCAACAGCTGCATCAACCCCTTCCTCTACACCTTGCTGACGCGCAACTACCGTGAGTACCTGCGCGCCCGCCAAAGGGGGTCGTCGCGCACTTCCCTGCGATGCTTCCAGAACAGAGAGAGGCCGCAAGGAGAAGGCCAGGAGGTCATCTGAGCCGAGGCAGGTAAGGAATGAAAAGCACCTGAAAAACACAGACAGCTTCCTTACTGCTGAGTCAGAATGTTGGTCCATCAAGCTCAGGGTTGTCTCCTAGGGATGGGAGAGGATTTTTATTCCATTTGCACCAGCGTGGTGCAGTGGTTGGAGTGTAGGCCTAGGACCTGGGAGACAGACCAGGGTTCAAATCCCCACTCGGCCGACCTCCCAGGGTTGTTGTGTAGATAAGATGGGGAGGGGTTGAACCTTGGAGAAAAGAAGTGGGATGGAAATGCAATAAACAAAGAAAAGTAAAAGACATTTAAATATGGATCAATTAAATTTGCACTATCCAAAACAATATGAGAACCGAAACTCAGCCATCCTTCAAATGCCACACTTATATGAATTTTGTTTTTTAAAGCATATGTCATGGGAAAGTGGGCATTAGAATTGATATATTAGTGAAAATATATTTAGCACACGATGTGATATAGTAGCACACAATGATTCATTATATTAGGATAAATTCCTAGCAACAACATATCCATTAGTCAAAACAGCATAAAAGTGTGTTTATTATGAGAAATTCACTTTAAAATGCTGAAGAATCTTCATGATTTCTTTTTTTTTTAAAGAAAATACACAAATTGCTGAAGAAATGTGGATAACCAAATTTATGATTGGGAAAAATGAAGAACTGACTAGAACAATATCCCTTATTGTCTACAATGGCTGGGAGCAGCTTGTCTGGATTTTAGACTGCAGGAATTCCCAGCCCTACCTGGAGATGCCAGGAATTGAACCAGGGACCTTCTGGCATGCAAAGCAGATGCCCTACCACTCAGCTACGAGGAAGGCCCAGATGAATGTTGAGCATTGCCTTTATGTCTGAAGCCACGCTGCAGGGTGCAAAGCTTTGGAAACTCAGACTGCCGGCAGCTTATTGAGAGTCATTATAGGGCCTTGTTTTCTTTTCAACAGAAACTTTGATCCCCAGCATGTGTTAAGAGTTGGGTCACTCACCGAATAACTTCCTTACTAAGTGGATGGAATGGGGGGTTTGATGTTAAGTGCAACGTGGGCAGTTGGGAGGGTGTACCGAATTTTTGCTCTGCTCACATCTCCACCCCCTAAATCACCTCCTCAGTCATTTTTCTCCTGGTGGCCATCAGAAGACTCCCCTGCCCCTCTTCCAGAAGCAAAAATGACAGGAGAGAAGGAATTTTGGAGGCATGGAAGATTCAGCCATACGCTTCCCCGAACCTTGGAGCTATTTGTAAAGCTGTGAGGCTTCTTGCTACTTTCAGAGCATATGAAGTTGAGAGCAACGGGGACAAAGTGTGATCCATGAGTAGCAGAGGGTTCATTTGTTCTGGGCATCCAGATCAGCGTGATTTCAGAAGACCCCGTCAGCATCATCCCTCGCTCTGGAACTTTGTCATCCACAAAGTTTGGCTGGCCATCAAGGTGATGGCTTGGAAGAGCTTGGGCTGCCTTCACATTTAGCTGCACCTTGAGAACTGCAGGTTCTGTTTAAAATGAACCAAGCTTCTAGCCCTCATCATTGGACAACACGCTGAGTCATTTAGTAATTTGCAGAAATGTGAATTACCTAGCAAGGATTCTTCCCCCACCTCATCCCGAATGTGGAAGAGGTGGCAAATTGCAGGCGAACGTGGTTTTTACATCTCATGCAAGTTTCACAGCAGAGCAACAACTAATAACCACACGATGCTTAGCCATCCTGCTCTACTTTATCCTCAGGCCTCTGGGCAGATTAATGAGAAAAGAGAGCAGAGAAAAGAGGGGCAGCTATTAATTAAAAAGCAAAACACAACCTTAAAAGATTTTTTGGGCAAAAGCTTCCCCCTCCCAACTGTAAACTGGTACAGTTTACCTGGGAGTAAATCCCATTGATAGAAGTGGGACTTGTTTCCGAGAAAACGCAGACAGGACAGTTCTGTACATTACTAACCTTTCTTCAGTAGCAAAATCAAACTGAACTGAGGGAAATGAAATCTAAATCCATAATGATTATATGAAGTCCTGAAACTCCTTCTATTACAGTTTTTAAAACGCAGTGTACAGAGAGGATGCTATTTTTTCCACAGAATATGCTTGACTGAGAGTGTAGGAGATAGATCTCCTTTAACTTAAAAGTATAAAGATATTTAGAATTAGGCAATATTAATAGACAGGTTTTTTTTCTGAACTTGCACCATTGGAAAGAGAGATTATATTTTGGTTTGCTATCTATGCATTTTAAATATATTGGATTCCATGTCCTAAAACATTTTTTCAGTATTTTGGCTCAACTTGATATGGTTATTATTTTTAAAGAATCTAATTTAACTGACACTAGCTTTTTGTTCTTTAGTATTTTTTTTTTTTAATTAAATGGATATATTACTATTGTAACCCTTGGACATTAACAGTGAAAACCTACAATGTTTCCTTAAGTCCTTCTGTATTTAATGGAGGTAACTCCCAGGGAAATGCAAAATAGGGTTGTAGCCTAAATTATTAACAGTTGACCGGGATATAATTTTCATATATTTAGTTTAATGTCAGTATTTTAAGCATCACACTATTTTTCTCTACATTAGTTCACAGGAGGCTCCTGTTTGCATCTCATGGGAGCAGTTTCTACCGTTGGCACTTGACACCTTGTAAACTTGCTAAGATGTATAATAACTATTGGAGATGTGGAGAACCTGGAGGGAAAACATTTCATATGTGGTGGACAAGCAGGGGGATTAACTAAAAAGAATTTTGAAAGTGAATATTCAAAAAAAACCACTGAATCATTCTTATTAGGTATTACTGGTTTGGATATCCCCCCCCCCCAAAAAAACCCCAGGAAAATCTTTCTGTATGCCACCACAGCTGCGAGGGTTATAATACCTACACACTGGAAAAGCAAACGTGTACCTACCAGATCTGATTGGATACAAAAACTAACAGAGTATGCGGAGTTAGACTACTTATCAGAAAGAATCAAAGATAAATCTTAACTGAAGTTTGTCTCAAATTGGAATTGTTTTAAGGAATACTTTAAGAGTAATTGCTGCAATCTGAAAACGGTAACAGCCTTTGAGTAGTTTCTGTGGGTAACAATTTTAAAAGGAAAATTGATAGATAAGAAAATATAAATAAAAAGACAATGGACAAATATAGGCAATAAGTTTATTAGTACAAAATGGAAGAGACGGGAAGTCGTTCATTTATGAAGAATATTATGGTTTTAAGATTACATTTTTTTCTTTTTTGTGTGTACAGTAATACTTGTCGATCTATGATAATAATAATTATGAACATACTCTGAAAACAAGAATATGTATAATTGTAAGATGTAAATTTATGATGTAAAGATATGCTTGTGAGTAATAAAGGAAAAACTAAAAAAAAGAAAAAGAGAAAAAAAGAATTAAGGGAGCAGAGGTTCAGTTCAGTTCAACTTTAAAGGTGAATCTAGCTAATTTGCATTTTTCAAAACAATAAGCAAAGCAAAACGCAGCCATTCTTCAAAATTCACATTCTCCGAACAGTGTGATGCAGTTCTCCAGCCAAGTAATGTGTACCAAAATGCATATACTAAAGTATGCATAAAATACATATATAAGTGAAAATAACATGAAAAAATGCATTATATTAGGGATGTTAATATAAATGTTAAGGGAAATATGCTTTCCAAAAATGTGCATATTAGGTCAAATTGCACACCAAAATGTGTACACTAAAAGAAATGCACACTGGAACTTTCATGAGGATTAAAAAAGAAAAAAGAAATTTGCAATCTGATGTAGAAATGTGAACTTGAACTTCTCATATGGAAAAATGAGAAACAGAGAGAGAGAGAGAGAGAGAGAGAGAGAGAGAGAGAGAGAGAAATTGACACACAGTATTTACCCACCCTGATTTGGAATAGAGGCGATGAATTGCCCCTTTTCAACTTTTACTTTTTAAAAAGTATTGGTCATTGCAACAGACAGGACTGGATCAGTTCTTAGAACCCAGCCAGTCTTCTTCTCTATCACAAATCATGTGCAGAATAAAATAACCTCACTTCCAGAGTCAGCTTAATATCATTTGTTGTCCAAAAAGTTGCAGTAGTAGTAGTAGTAGTAGTTGTTGTTGTTACCACCTGCCCTGTGCCATACATTATCAAGGCAAATTATAGCAATATAAAATACACCAATAAAAACAGTTTAGTAGTGAATTTAATTTGTTTTAAACTGTTTTTTAATGCTGTTTATATTTGAAATATACTCGGAGTCGAGTGTGAATTTCATGCCCTTTATTTAGCTCATAGTAGTGAGGAATGCCAGTTCCCCCAAAATGTCTGCTTTATATACATTATTTACACAATCGCCCCCATGTGACTGCTTATTCTGGGATCCTCCTGTAGGCCAATCAGGTTGTGGATTCACTTCCACCTGGAGCTGGATTGGGTGGCTCCTGTGGACCAATCAGACTGCTGCATTGTTCTAGGACCAATCAGGCTGCTGCATTTTGGATCCTATTCAACTCAGTACATAACAATTTTATATATATATATCTTGATGTATTTCCCTTTGGGTGCAACAGAATTACAGGGAAGAAAAAGAACTTCAATGAATTAAATTATTTTCCTGTTGCTTCAGTCTTAGACTTCCCTGGAATTATTGAAAAACCAGTCTTTCCCCCCCAACCAGATAAATAGGAATACAAGGAGAGCAAACATTTAATCTTTCTGGGCCTTTATATTGATTGATTAAATCCACCCTCCCTCGCAAAGGATCCTGGGGCTCCTTCCCACTCATCTATAGAAATGTCCTATTTCAGAAACCACAAAAAAGCAATCTCCGAATTGAGTTTTCACACTACTACAAATTCAGTTATGTTCCACCCTGACTTTAAAATGAGGAAGACGTCCAGCATTTGCTCTAAAGTTAAAACTGAAGTCGTGCAGATTTATTGTAAGCATAAGCTTCTCTTTTTTTTTTTAATGATATTTATTAAAGTTTCAACAAAATACAAGAAATACAGAATACAGAAAAAAGAATAAAGTTTTTGAAATATAACAAAAAAGTAAAAAATAAAAAGAAACATATGAAATAAAACAGTTAAAAAAAAAATTTAATTTTCCATAACCTATCTTCCCTACACTTATTTCCCCGGACCTCCTCGTACCTCCCTTTTTTGTATTCCAATTCAGTTTGTTAGTTCAGCAAATCCTTACCATTAAGCTTTAACCCAATTGTAGACCTTTTTTCATATCTCTTAAAGCATTACAGCTAAAAACCTCTTAGTTTCTATCCAACATCCTTCTAACATTCATTAATTTTACAGTATTTCTGTAAATAGTCTTTAAATTTCTTCCAGTCTTCTTTCACCGACTCTTCTCCCTGGTCTCGGATTCTGCCAGTCATTTCCGCCAATTCCATGTAGTCAATCACCTTCATCTGCCATTCTTCCAGAGTGGGTAGATCTTGTGTCTTCCAATACTTTGCGATGAGTATTCTTGCTGCTGTTGTAGCATACATAAAAAAAGTTCTATCCTTCTTTGGCACCAATTGGCCGACAATGCCCAGAAGAAAGGCCTCTGGTTTCTTCAGAAAGGTATATTTAAATACCTTTTTTATTTCATTATAAATCATCTCCCAGAAAGCCTTAATCCTTGGGCATGTCCACCAAAGGTGAAAGAATGTACCTTCAGTTTCTTTACATTTCCAACATTTATTATCGGGCAAATGATAGATTTTTGCAAGCTTGACTGGGGTCATGTACCACCTGTATATCATTTTCATAATATTCTCTCTTAAGGCATTACATGCCGTAAACTTCATACCTGTGGTCCATAACTCTTCCCAGTCAGCAAACATAATATTATGTCCAACATCTTGTGCCCATTTAATCATAGCAGATTTCACCGTTTCATCCTGAGCATTCCATTTCAACAGCAAGTTATACATTCTTGACAAATTCTTAGTTTTGGGTTCTAACAATTCTGTTTCTAATTTTGACTTTTCCACCTGGAAGCCAATTTTCTTATCCAAATTATATGCCTCCATTATCTGGTAATAATGAAGCCAATCTCTCACTTTGTTTTTTAATTTCTCGAAACTCTGCAATTTCAATTTGTCTCCATCTTGTTCCAAAATTTCCCAATATTTCGGCCATTTGGCCTCCATATTGAGCCTTTTCAGAGCTTTCCCTTCCATCGGTGACAACCACCTTGGGGTTTTATTTTCCAATAAATCCTTATATCTTATCCAAACATTGAACAGTGCTTTCCTAACAATATGATTTTTAAATGCTTTATGTGCTTTGACCTTATCATACCATAAATATGCATGCCATCCAAATACGTTGTTAAAACCTTCTAAATCCAAAATGTCTGTATTTTCAAGAAGTAGCCATTCTTTCAACCAGCAAAAGGCTGCTGATTCGTAATAAAGTTTAAAGTCTGGCAGGGCAAATCCACCTCTTTCCTTTGCATCAGTTAATATCTTAAATTTTATTCTGGGCTTCTTGCCCTGCCAGACAAATCTAGAAATATCTCTCTGCCACTTCTTGAAACAGTCCATCTTGTCCACAATTTGCAATGTCTGAAGCAAAAACAACATTCTAGGCAATACATTCATTTTTATCACAGCAATACGGCCCAGCAGTGAAAGCTTCAAATTTGACCAGATTTCTAAATCTCTTTTCACTTCCGTCCAACATTTTTCATAATTATCTTTAAATAAGTTCCCATTTTTGGCTGTCATATTAATCCCCAAGTATTTCACTTTCTTTACCACAGTCAATCCTGTCTCATTCTGAAACCTATCTCTTTCAATCGGTGTTAAATTTTTCTCTAAAACCTTAGTTTTTAGCTTATTCAATTTAAAACCTGCCACTTGACCAAATTCTTGAATTAATTCTAAAACTCTTTTAGTGCTAGATTCTGGCTCCTGTAACGTCAATACTAAGTCATCTGCAAATGCTCTCAGTTTGTACTGTTTAGCTCTGACCTGTATACCTTTAACCAACCGGTCCTTTCTAATCATGTTTAGCAGGACCTCCAGGACCGATATAAAAAGTAGTGGGGAAATTGGGCACCCCTGTCATGTCCCTTTTTCTATCTTAAATTCTTCTGTGACCACATTATTTACAATAATGGTAAAGGTAATCAAACAGTCTCTCACCTTGTCCTTGCCTTGTCTTCTTCCGAGTCTAAATGCATTCACTATCTTGAATTCTTCCTTCCCCGAATCCAGTTGCCAAAAATCTATAAATTCCTGTGTAAGGAAGTCAGCCAAGTTATCTTTCTCCCGTTCTGGAACAGCCCTGATTCTTAAATTTCTTTGTCTATCTTTCAGTTCAAACATAGAAAATGTCACATCATGGTCCTCCAATTTCTTATATACTGGTGGAATTTTCTCTTGAGTAGCAGTTGCAATATCTTTTGCTTCCTCTGCTATCTTTCGAGTTGAGGCAGATTCCTGTAGTCATTTTTCGATGGTCTCTGTGTTGGCATTCACCTTCTGCCCCAAGGTACTAATACTTACAGTGTTTAAATCAATTTTACTTGATGCTTCCGCAACTTGTCTATTTGTCTCAGCTACTTGTCTGTTTGTCTCAGCTACCTGTTTATTTAAACTTTCCAAAGATTCATTAATTTTTGCCAGTGCCTGTGCCAAGCTTCTCAAATAATGTACCTATTTCCCAAAACCTCTAAATCCCTAAGTTCATTTAATCTGAGATGTGGGGACTGAACCAGGGACCTTATGCATGCAAAAGCACATGTCCTACTTAGGTTGACCGGATGACCTGCTTTTACAGGAGGCAGTCTTCTATTTGATGAAGTCCTCCATTTAAAGCAGGGGTCAGCAGCCTTTTTCAGCTGTGGGCCAGTCCAGCACATAGCTGTCAAGTGTCCCTTATTTGAAGGGACAGTCCCTTATTCCAGCGCCATGTCCCGCTGCTGTCCCTTATTGATGGATGTCCCTTAAATGTCCCTTAAATGATGTCCCTTAAATTTTAAAGGAAGCAGCTCCTCTCCCTCCCTCCCTGCCTGCCAGTTAGGAGGGAGGCTCCAACTGTGTTGCTTGGCTGCGTTGCTCACCCAATAAGGAGACTGAGAACGACTGGGGGGTGGAGCTTGCATGCCTTGTGTGTGGCTAGTTAATGCAAGCTGAGGGGGGTTTTGAATGCTGGACGCCATTTTGCTGCACATGCTGCTGCAAACTTTGCAGTGCAAAGCCAGGCCGGGAGCCATCTTAAGTTGAGGCTGCATAGGCCTTGTGGTGCATGTGATTCAGGTTCTATTCAGTTGAACCTCTGGTTACAAAGTTGATTGGACAGTGTTCTCGAAGCTACCAGCATGAGTTTGACCAGACTGCAGGAGGACAGGAAGACTGGAGTGCCTGGAACAGGTGAGGCTGCAGGTCCCTTATTTTGGCTGCTGGTCCCTTATTTTCAAGGCTGCTGGTCCCTTATTTTCAAATCTGTAAGTTGACAGCTATGGTCCAGTGTCCCTCAGACCCATGTGGTGGGCTGGACTATATTTTTGCGGGGGGAAATGAACGGATTCCTATGCCCCACAAATAACCCAGAGATGCATTTTAAATAAAAGCACACATTCTACTCATGTAAAAGAACGCTGATTCCCAGACCTCCGTGGGCCGGATTTAGAAGGCGATAGGGCCACATCCGGCCCCCAGGCCTTAGTTTGCCTACCCCTTATTTAAAGGGACTTTGAAAGTGGTGCCCTGTTTTGGACTACAACTCCCATCAGCTCCAGCCAGCAGGCCCAACAGCAGAGCATCATAGTAGTTGTAGTCCAAAGCGAATGGATTCTTGGCTAGCCCCCAGTTAGCTGCTGGACAGGCAGGCACACGGGTCACCTAGCCAGTCTTCTCCATTATGGTGTTGCCTATTTCTATTTCAATTACAGTGATTATTAGGTAAAGGTAAAGGGACCCCTGACCATTAGGTCCAGTCGTGACCGACTCTGAAGTTGCGGCGCTCATCTCACTTTATTGGCCAAGGGAGCCGGTGTACAGCTTCCGGGTCATGTGGCCAGCATGACTAAGCTGCTTCTGTTAAACCAGAGCAGTGCATGGAAACGCCGTTTACCTTCCTGCCGCAGTGGTACCTATTTATCTACTTGCACTTTGACGTGCTTTCGAACTGCTAGGTGGGCAGGAGCAGGGACCGAGCAACAGGAGCTCACCCTGTTGCGGGGATTCGAACCACCGACCTTGTAATCGGCAAGTCCTAGGCTCTGTGGTTTAACCCACAGTGCCACCTGCGTCCCACACAGTGATTATTAGCATATGCAAATTTCATGTAAATCACTTTCCTCCCTGTCTTTGTATGTGTGATGCATTGCCTGTTTTTTTTTTGGAGATGCGCTAAGTGTCCACCCTCCCTCTGCCACCGACCATGGAAAAAACAGGCAGCAAGAGCTCCATTTCTGTTTACAGCTCAGCCAGCCGGACCACAGGTTCCCTATCCCTGACTTAAAGATTACAGGGACATCAAAGGCTTCCTGGCCTTCTTCTGCTTTCTTTTTCTTTCCCCCACAGGTCTCCAGACTGTTAATCCATTGCAGAAACAGTGTGGACTTCGGAAGAGAAATTGCACATAGGAAATCCTTTCACAATCCCACGGCTGCATTTCCAGTCTCCAAACTCTCATGAGTCGCTAGCAAGGGTTTGCCAGGTTGTTGCTGTTTATGCATTGGGTCTCTGTTCGCTGTACGGCAGGTGGAAAACCAACAGGTGTACATTTCTTGAGAAGTGTGATTTCCCTGCCTTGCAAGGCCTCAGCTCTGTAAGTTCTTCCTATCTGTTGCAAAGGCGCATTTGTGTCTCCCGCCTCTATTCACATCGAGACAAACTTTTTACATGCTCAGAGGCATGTTTCCCTAAAGAATGAATTAACAACGAATGAAGAGAAGTGTTTCTTGCTGTTCTTTCCCATTTTTGTCTTCAGATTTAAAAACAAAAACAAAACTTGCTTGTATATTTATGCACAGAATCATCCAATGTGTACATTTATTTGTATATTCCCCTGTATATTCCCCAGTTATTCTTTGCAGTTAGCAGCTGTGCTCTGCTCCAGTATTCTGAAAATGGGTCCTGTTTCATTCCTTCTCTGACTTGCACCTCACAGCCTCATTTGTCTGCTTGTGAACAGGGGGAACAATAGCATAGAATCATTGTGGAGTTGGAAGGGACCCTGAGGGTCATCTAGTCCAACCCCCTGCAATGCAGGAATCTTTTACCCAACATGGAGGCTCGAACTCATAACCCTGAGATTCAGTCTCATGCTTTACTGACTGAACTATCCCAGGCTGTGATGCTTTTACATTTAAACATACAATCATGCAACTTAATAAAAATAAATAAATTGTGCTGACAGTGCAGTCCACAAAAAAAGACCCTAAGAACAAATGTTTGAAAACAGCACCTGTGAACTAGAGGAAGTGAAGGAAGGAGGGAAGAAGAGATGGAATCTGTCCCTGTGGGTTGTTCCTTGGTAAGATGGAGGAGATGGTAAATTCACAGTACATTAACATCTTTAGGCACGCTTTATGGAGTCAGGATACAGCAAGGAGGGCAGAAGAGGGGAAAAGCTGCCCCATAATTTTGGGGACAAGCGAGGCCTGCTGGGTTATGGGCAAGGACCCAGGATCTCTGGATTCCGTTTGTGGGCCTCCAACAAATTTGCTGTGCCATTTCATTTTGCTGCTAGAAGACATGGCATATTTAAGCTCCCTTCATTCCACCTGTTATTCAGGGAAAGGCTTGCGTTCTGCTTCATCACTAACAAAGCATCCGAAACAGTCACATTTTCAGTCCATTTAAATAAAAAAACACCACATACACACACTTCTTTCTGTCTGTCTGTCTGTCTCTCTCTCTCTCTCACACACACACACACACACCACACTGCATGTTGCTGCATCCCTAAGGTCTTGCTCACAAGCTGCTCTTATGTGACTATTTTGCTTTTCCTTGCCTGCACAACAGACCCACATTCCGCCACGCCAGATGTTAACGTTTTGGTGCCATTTTCCCACAAGGAAAAGGAGGTGAAACAGAAAATGGTGCTGACACTGATGCTATACTAAAAGTGGCGGGGGGGGCGGGGGCGGAGAGAAAACAGGGCTGGAGAAGAGTTGGACAGTCTGTAGATGGCTGGCCAGATCGCTTCCTATGATTTCATGTTGCAGCTTCCTGGTTTTGAACTCCCCCCCACGTTGCAGACTGGTGTTCAGCTTCTGCGGACACAATTTCTGCCTTGCAACAAAGCTGTCAGTCTTTAAGGTTCCACCAGACTCTTTCATCTTCTTTGCTCCTGGGGTTGGTTGGGAATCCTTTTGGAACAAAATCCCATTAAAATAATCTTCATCATCATCTTGGCATTTTCCATAGTACAGATGGGTGTTTTGACTTTCATTTCCCGTCAGCATAAAATAAAATACTTGGAGACTTCGTTTGCTTTTACCTAGCAGAAACCACAACATTTCCCTGCCATGGGATGATTTCCAAGTCAAAGTTGTTCCCCCCCCCCAAACCTTTGAAGCTGTGGAATTTCCACCCACCCATCTATAACAGCTGCAGGAAAGAGACGTATGTTACAGCAAGTAGGAGAATTATGACTCAGACTCAGGTTTTCGGGTTTGAATTTTAAAGGGTCAGTGAAATGTGGGGCCCTAGAACTGCAGGCTATTTTCCCGTTCCCCAAACCCTATTTAAAAGTCAATTTCATTTTAGATAGATTGTGGGGGATGGAGGTCAAACGACCTTCCTTTCTTTGTATTCATCAAAACTGTGGTTTACCAAAAACATATAATAAAACATAAAAAGTATTGATAAAAGAAGTTTAAAACACGTATTGATCAAAAGCAACATGGAACATCTACATATCTGAATAGGCTTGCCTAAACCAAAATGTTTTAAGGCTAGGGCTGCCATACGTCCAGATTTCCCCAGACATTAACAGGATTTCAAAGAAGGAATTGGATGTCTGGGGGGAAATTCTGAAAGGCAGAATCTTAGGCAAGTCACATTTTTTGAAAACAACTTTTAGGGTGTCCTGGTTTTTGAAATATTTAAGCAGGCACTGGAAAGAGTGGAACAAGCCTTATGCAGCATGTGTAACAATGCCAGTTGTGCAGGTTGAAGCAATTGAGTGGGCATATATGGGGTTAGGTGATCCTGCAAGTAAAGTGGTCCCAAGCTGTTAAGGGCGTTATATACAACCAGTGCAGATCTCTGAGCAGAGGCGTTCTATGCAGGCATGTGCAATCTCACTACCTGCTGGCGATGGTGCTACAGCATTCTCCACTAAGTGCAGCTTAGAATCATAGAATTGGAAGGGACCTCCGAGGGTCATCTAGTCCAACCCCCTGAAATGCTGGAATCTCGACTAAAGGGTCCGTGACAGATGGCCAGCCAGCCTCTGCTTAAAAACAGGATCAGGTGCAAGGGAAGCCCCACACAGAGTGCATTGTAGTAACCCAATCACCTGAACTGCTTATCATCATGATATGTACATACATGAAAGTTTCACATGACAGCTAAACAGGCCCACACATGCTAACATCTGCCTGTCACACAAGACTGGATCCATGGGCCCACCTTCAGAGCACACTTCTCAAATACCCCAGTCTGCAGTGCCCCCCAAAAAACACTATCCTTGTCCATCATTTCCCCATAGACAGAGGTACTCTGCCTTAAACACCTTTATAGCAGCCATAAATCCAACAGGTCCAGATGCCCTGCTGCAGAAACAGTGATTACCGTAGATGGAGAATCAGTTCTGACATTGAGAACAGGAACAGCTGCCCTCTGGTGGGCAAGGTGAGTTATAGCAGCAACAGAGCTGGCCTTCCTTTACTGCTTGCGTCCCTCAGAACAGCTGCTGCATTGGACAGTGCCATATCCACACTATTTGTTGCATTTTTTAAAAAAACAACTTTTGAGTCAAGTGCTTGCTCACTTTACTGAACATGCATTCATGTACCTGTTGAAGACGTAACAATCCCAACCGTGACTACTGCCGGCTCTGCTGCAGTACTCCATATTTGAAGGATGCCCATCTCTCCTGTGGCTGGACTGCACTTCTCCAGTTTCGGAGGAGCTAAAGGGGAAAATAACTTCTCCTTCCTCCTAGCCCACCAGCTGAAATCTGATAGTGTCTGACAGTGTAGAGCAGAATCTTTAACTGTTATATCCCTGGCAAGCTGTTGTTAGGTCTGTGGTTCAAACCTGCTTACAACCCAATCTGTATTTACTAAAAACAACATACCCTTATAATCAGGCGGCGTATATGTTGCAATTACACAACAGCAGAAAAAAGCTGCAGAATGAGATTGGCCACGGCTAATTCTACCCACCCACCCAACAACCAAGTTTCTTGTGTTTCTACAGATACATTTAATCCTGTGGGTGGTGAATCTCAGCAGCGCAAACAGTTGCTGCATAAGATCTATAGCGGGGTGGGGGTGAGGGTGGAGTTCAGTGCTCCTCCTTGCTCTGCCCTGTTCCAAGCATCACCAGCAAAACAAATGAATCAAAAAACAAAGATAAACCATGCATATTTGCATAATTTTATTCAGGTTGCAGAATCCATCTTTTTGTCATTGCGGAATTTCGTCACCTTGGAGCAGAATTATTATCATTTCTTTTTAAATCATCACAGAAGGGCACATGGATCTGACTACGCCTTTTGTAATCATGGAAGACCATGCGCATACAAGCCAAGTAGCACCGAACCATTAACTGAAGCATAAAATGGGAGAAGACCCTTTGCTCAGAGGTTAAGCAGAGGCTTCAGCAGATGAACGGTCCCTGGTATCTCAAAATGGACCTAAGGAAGCCAGGCTGGGAAAGGACCATACAGACCAGCCACTGCCATTTCCTGTTGGTAAATAATACTGGCTGGCTAGATGGATCAGTGGTCTGACTTGAGTTTGTCTACAAACAGAGAAGCTCAAAATGCTACTATTTTGTGCCTTAGCACAGGCCAGAGATGGAGAACCTGTTGCCTTCCAGATGATGCTGTACTCCAGTTCCCATCAGCCCCAGCTAGCATGGCCAATGGCTACAATGATGGGAACTGTAGTCTCACAAAATCTGGAAGGCCACAGGCTCCCTACTTCTGCCACAGCCTGGCCCTCTGGCACCCATATAAGACACTACCTCCTAGTCACCCACAATGTTGGGTGGGACCCAGCTCACCTGCATTGAACACTGCGGGGCTCATTTCTGAATAAACACGTGAATTGCAATGGGGCGTCACCGATATCCTCTCTCTCCTGTCTTTTATGATAGGTATATCCCTATGACAAATATTAGCATTTCCATCTAACTTCATTTCTAAGAAACTTTCCACTCTGTTAATAAAAAATAAATGAATCTCGGAGGGGTTTCATTTGGGCTTTTTTTGGGGGGGGGGAGTCATTAAAAGGGAGTTCCACTTGTGGGAAAGACTCCTTTTGACTAAAGCCCATTAGTTTTTAATAAGGGGCGTGGGAGCAGATACCCAGCACAATACAGTCCTTTATATATTTTTTTCCCCAAAGAACGCTTTTAAAACTCTTGCCCAGGAAGAATTTTCTTTCCCTACCCCATCTCCAATATCCTGACCCAGACGAGTCCCTCCCCAAACAGCAGTTTCTTTTAAAGGCAATAAAGAAAATATGCCACGCGTCAGCCTCATTCATTTCCTCCACAACCCCCTGTTCAAGATGTGAGTCGAATGCAATAGTTCCATTTGGCCTGAAAGGAACAGAAAGTAAAGAAACTAAGAGGAGGTGACATTTTGCCCCTTTGTGGGAAGAGATTTGCTTTTCCTGTTTGTTTAAACATCATGCAAACTAGCTATATTTACACTTTCCTTCCTTCCTTTCACTCGTTGCCCTTAATGGTTTAGACTGGGAATGGGGAACTTGCGGCCCTCAGTATGTTGCTGGACTACAACTCCCATCATCCCTGACAGCTATGTCCCCCAGGGCTGTGGGGAGCTGGACTCCAGCAACATCTGGAAGGCCACAGGTTCCCCATTGCTGGCACGGATCTTGCTTCCTCAGTTGGACCGGCCACTCACACAAAATGGCCGCCAGATGTCATTTAACGACTGATCCTTCTTCACAGGGAATTCTGTAGCTCTTTGAAGGGTACAGGGGTTTCCAAACAGCCCTCGGCACCCTTCACAAACTGCAGCTCCCAGAATCCTTTGGGGGAAGCCATGACTGTTTAAAGTGGTATCAGGGTACTTTAAATGTATGGTGTGAATGTGACCTCAGAATAGAGGGGATAATGATGCAAGAACAGAAAGGCCAGGCCGTCCTCTTCCAAGAAAGCTTCCATGAGGGCAGAAATGCTCCCACTCGCCCAGAGACCTGGGCCACAAAGCTGTTTTTAGTAACTTTGAGGGAGGAAACAGCTCAAACCATCTCACAGGACAATAGGGAAGATAAAAGGGCGGTAACTAACGCCCAAAAGACCTGTCCTGAGTTTCTTGGAGGGACAGCAGAATAAATGTAACAGAAAAATAAACAAACTTTCTCAAATGTTTTCCCAATTTTACAAAATATAGTTTTGACTATCACTGCCCCCGCCCCTCTCAACAAGCTCATGCTGTCCATGGACAGAAGACCATGGTACATTTGACAGGCTCCTGCTGGGAACAAAGTAAGGCCTGAAGCCCTGAGTTCAAGTTCAGAGGACAATGGCCAGCTTCAATGTCTGTCACTTCTCCGTTGGGGTCTCCTTAACATCTGGGAAACAAGACTGGCTCAAGGATGAAGTTGAGGACTTGCTGGTTAGAATTTCAGGCTTTGAAATGGGAGTCTCACACAGGCTAAATATAAAGTCTCAGGTGTTACATAATTCAGTCAGGGACTGAATTCAGATCGCTGAAATTTAAAGATAAGAATCAGAAGTCTGAAATTAGAAATTAGAAAATTAACCAGGGCATGACGACAAAGATTAGTGACGCTCAGAGAACGAGACAAGAATCTATGAGGTTTGCTCCCTTGGGAAAAATCCCAGAAACAGCACGAAGACCATTTTAGATTTTAGAGAAGGGGACGGAAATTGAAGTTGCAGGGCCATCAGTTTGCAAAGGGTGATTCTGTCAGAACCATTAGAGTTTCAAAATCCGTTTCCTGTTTGCGTGAAGGCCAGGCCTCAGAGTCAGGATGCAGAAGGCTATACTCAGCGTCAGATTGAAGGGGCAAAGTTTAAGATGAAAGATCAGAATCAGGGCACAGCCCAAGTCCACTGGTCTGTATTCTTAGAAAGGGATCTCCTGTTTAGATGTAGGAAACTGAGAGAAAGGAAGAAAGGTCCGTTGGTGCTCGGAGAAGGCCCAATATGGGGGAAGGACTTCTTGCTTCCCCCCCTCCCCTTCCTCACAGGGTCAGGGAGCAAGGTGAGTACGCTGGTGTTTGGAAAAAGCAGAGCTCCACCGGAATGACTTCCCGCAGGCGCCACAGACGTACGGGCGGGTGCCGGCGTGCTGGTGTTGGTGCTCAGCCAGGTTGCCGCGCTGCCGGAAGCTCTTGCCGCAGACGGGGCAGCGGTACGGCCTCTCGGCTGTATGAACTCGCCGGTGCTTGACCAGGTGCGAGTTCTGGGTGAAGGATTTGCCGCAGGAGGCGCAGGCGTAGGGCCTCTCGCCAGTGTGCGTCCGCTGGTGCTGGATGAGGTTGGAGCTCTGCCGGAAGCCCTTGCCGCACTCAGTGCACCGGAAAGGGCGGGCGCCCGTGTGCGTGGCCTGGTGCTTGGCTAGGTAGGAGCCCAGGGTGAAAGCCTTGCCGCAGATCGCGCAGCAGTGCGCCTTGCCCGGGGCGTGCGTGCGGCGGTGCTCCGCCAAGTTGGAGCTTTGGCTAAAGATTTTGCCGCAGTCGGGGCACTTGAACGGCTTCTCGCCGGTGTGCGTCACCTGGTGGCGCAGGAGCTTTGAGCTCTGGGCAAAGCCCTTGCCGCAATCGGGGCATTTGTAGGGGCGCTCCGCCGGGTGGCAGCTGCGGCAGTGCTCGGTGAGTCGGCAGCGCCACACGAAGGTCTCGCCGCACTGAGGACACCGGGCCGGAGGGTCGCGTTGGTGCTGCCGCAGCCCCGAAAGCAACACAAAGCCCTTGCCGCACGCCGGGCACCGGAAAGGCCTCTCCTCGCCCAAGTGGCGACGCTGGTGCCTCCCCAGCTTGCCGCTGTCCGGAAAACGTTCGCCGCACGTCGGGCACCGGTAGGCATCGTCGTCTGACATGTGGGTGCGCTCGTGCGCCGCCAGCGTGGCAAATAGCGCAAAGGACTTGCCGCACACGGCGCAGGAGTACAGCTTGTCTAAGGCAGCCTCTGTCGTGTGGCTCAGCTGGTGAATGGCAAGCTCCGAGTCACTAGGAAACGTTTCGCCACACTGGTGGCAGGAGTGGAATCTTCCATCCGCCCCATGGCTCACTTTATGCGCCAGGAGATCACTGCTGTCCGGGAAGCAAGTGCTGCAGATGGTACATTTATAAGGCTTCTCTTCTGCCTCCTCATCTCCTTTGCCAGCATGGCTCACTTGGTGAAGGGCCAACTCATCACGATCAAGGAAGGTTTTCCCACACTGGGGGCAGGGAAACGATTCCACATCCAGGTGGGTTGTCTGGTGTGCGGCCAAAGCAGTGGCCTCGGCAAAGTGGGCCCCACACTCCGGACACTCAAAGGGATTCTGCTTCCCATTGTGGGTGCTGTGGGGCTCCTCCAAATCAGAGCTATCAAGGAAGTTCTCTCCTCCTTGGTGGCAGAAGTGGGATAACTCTCCAAGGTGTAGTCTCTGATGTATCTGGAGGGCAGAGTTTTCAGAGAAGCAAGCATAACAGTCAGAGCATTTGTGTGGCTTCTCTTCCACACTGTGACTTGCCACGTGGGCACCTAGTTCTGACTGGTCAGGGAAGGTTTCTCCACACCGATGGCAGCAGTGCGCAACTTCACTCAGATGGATCTTTTGATGCTGGGTCAGCTCAGAACTCTGCCCGAAGCCTTCCCCACACTCAGAGCACATAAAGGTTTTCTCTTCCTCCTCTTCCTCCTCCTCTGCACGGTCATTTTGCTGCCCACCTGCATCTGAGCCCTCAAGCGAAGCATATTCATTTTGCTGCCTGCCCCGATCTGCAGCTGGCAGCGGAGTAGGGCAGGGCACTTCTGCAGCGGCATTCCCCCAGCCACTGCCGTTGGTGCGATGGTTGCGCACGTGCTTGGCCAGGTCAGAGCTGACGCCGAAGCAGCGGCCGCACTCCCTGCACAGGTAGGGCTTTTCGCCGGTGTGGGTCCGCAGGTGAGTGACGAGGGTGGACTTGCGCCCGAACCGCTTCCCGCAGTCAGGGCAGGCGTGGGGGCGCTCGCCCGAGTGTGTGCGCAAGTGGTGCGCCAGGGTGGAGCTCTGTGAGAAACGGGCCCCGCACTGGTGGCACCGGAAAGGCTTCTCCCCCGTGTGCACCCGCTGGTGCTCCGCGAGCGTAGAGCCCCGGGCAAAGCGCTTCCCGCACTCGCCGCAGGCGTGGGGGCGGCGCCCGCCGTGCGCCTTGAGGTGCTCCGCCAGTGAGGAGCTCCAGCTGAAGCCGCGGCCGCATTCGGGGCACCGGAACGGGCGCTCCCCGGTGTGGATCCTCTGGTGCTTCACCAGGTTTGAGCTCTGGGCAAAGCCCTTGCCACACTCCGAGCAGCGGAACGGCCGAGGGTCTATGGTGACAGAGGCCTCCGCGTCCTTCTCTCCTTTTGCTGATTGGCCCCAGTCCCAACTCTCCAGGCAAGTCGAGGCCCCTTGCTCCTCAGCACCTTCCACCACTTCCTCCTCTTCCTCACTTGGTGTGTCAGAACCTGGTGGGAGAAAGGAAGATCGTGAAGAAGTGCTGTGCTGGATCAGGCCTATTGTCACAGGAGTGTGTAGGCAAGTGAGGCTACAGGGAACCAGGCAAAGGGGGCTTCTCAGTAGTGGCGCCCTCCCTGTGGAAAGCCCTCCCTTCAGGTGTCAAGGAAATAAATCTGATTTTTAGAAGACACCTGAAGGCAGCCCTGTTTAGGGAAGTTTTTATGTTTGATGTTTTATTGTGTTTTTAATACTCTGTTGGGAGCCACCCACAGTGGCTGGGGAAACCCAGTCAGATGGACAGGGTATAAATAAATTGTTGTTGTTGTTGTTGTCACACAATTCTTTATTAGCAAAAACGCGACCCTCACAGACCCTCACAAAAGGTGAAACTAATATATGAGATAGACTCATGACATGCAAAGCAAGATATGTCAAGCCTTTATTTGTTACAATTATGATGTTTATGGTGTACAGCTGATGAAAGCCCCAAATTAACAATCTCAGAAAATTAGAATATTAAATGAAATCAGCAAAACAAGGACTGCAAATAGAGCAATATTGCACCTCTGAGAAGTAGAAGCATGCACATGTACTCAGTACTTGGTTTGGGCCCCTTTTGCATCAATTACTGCCTCAATGTGGCGTGGCATGGATGCTATCAGCTTGTGGCACTGCTGAGGTGTTATGGAAGACCAGGAAGCTTCAGTAGCAGCCTTCAGCTCTTCTTTTTTTTTTTTTTGTTTAATATTTTTATTAAGGATTTTCTTGTTTTACAGAAGTAAGTGTAATGCCTCGTATTTTTTTTCCCATGTAACATTTTTACAAATCCATTTCATTTGTTGAGGCACTAGGGGGAGAAGAAAAAAAAAAGAAAGAAAGGAAAAAGAAAGGGGGAGTGGGGGGAGGGAAGATGGATGGGGGTGGGGTCGGGTGGCGATGTTTCTATTCTGCTTAATGTATGTAGAGTTTGGTGTCAGCGTTACTTGTGTTCCTTTGGTGGTGAGAGAGGTTGGGGTTGGCCTAGGGTGTGATTGGCTGTGGTGATCTTTGTTTTCGTGTGTGAGTGAGGTGGGTGGGTGTTTTGGATCAGGTTAGCCATATTGATTTGTATGCTGTTGGTGGATTAGATGAGATGAGAGCAGCTTTTGCATCTCACTTGGAAACGAAGGACCCAGAGTCTGGAGGAAGAATAGGGAGGCACACAATGCCAGATGCTTGAAGTCCAATGTGAAGTTTCCACAGTCTGTGTTGATTTGGGGAGCCATGTCATCAGCTGGTGTTGGTCCACTGTGCTTCATTAAGTCAGGGTCAATGCAGCCATCTACCAAGAGATTTTGGAGCACTTCATGCTTCCTTCCGCAGACAAGCTTTATGGGGATGCTGATTTCATTTTCCAATAGGACTTTGTCACCTGCCTACACTGCCAAAAGTATCAAAACCTGGTTCAATGCCCATGGGATTACTGTGCTTGATTGGTCAGCAAACCCACCTGACCTGAACCCCATAGAGAATCTATGGGGCATTGCCAAGAGAAAGATGAGAGACATGAGACCGAGCAATGTAGAAGAGCTGAAGGCTCCCTGGTATGGCTCCCCTTTATCACATACACAGCCCAACAAGACAATGACAATAATCCACCAACAGCATACAAATCAATATGGCTAACCTGATCCAAAACACCCGCCCACCTCACTCACACACGAAAACAAAGATCACCACAGCCAATCACACCCTAGGCCAACCCCAACCTCTCTCACCACCAAAGGAACACAAGTAACGCTGACACCAAACTCTACATACATTAAGCATAATAGAAACATCGCCACCCGACCCCACCCCCATCCATCTTCCCTCCCCCCACTCCCCCTTTCTTTTTCCTTTCTTTCTTTCTTTTTTCTTCTCCCCCTAATGCCTCAACAAATGAAATGGATTTGTAAAAATGTTACATGGAAAAAAAATACGAGGCATTACACTTACTTCTGTAAAACAAGAAAATCCTTAATAAAAATATTAAACAAAAAAAAAAAAAAAAAGAAGAGCTGAAGGCTGCTACTGAAGCTTCCTGGTCTTCCATAACACCTCAGCAGTGCCACAAGCTGATAGCATCCATGCCACGCCACATTGAGGCAGTAATTGATGCAAAAGGGGCCCAAACCAAGTACTGAGTACATGTGCATGCTTCTACTTCTCAGAGGTGCAATATTGCTCTATTTGCAGTCCTTGTTTTGCTGATTTCATTTAATATTCTAATTTTCTGAGATTGTTAATTTGGGGCTTTCATCAGCTGTACACCATAAACATCATAATTGTAACAAATAAAGGCTTGACATATCTCGCTTTGCATGTCATGAGTCTATCTCATATATTAGTTTCACCTTTTAAGTTGAATTACTGAAATAAATGAACTTTTCCACAATATTCTATTTTTTTGAGTTTCACCTGTATAACAAAATCATCGCAGGCCTAAGACCACCCAGCCCAAAGTCACCCCCGTGAGCGTCCTGGCCATGTGGGGATGTAGAACTTGATTTCCCCAAAGTCCAAAGTTCTAACCGCTAGACCGCATTGTCCCCTCCGTGCAAGCAAGCCATTGCTCCTTACCTGCGTTGACCACCGTCAGCTCCTGCCTCTCTCCCGGCTCTGGTAGCTGCATCTCCTCCCCGTGCTCCATCCAGGGGAAATGTGGTTTGACGACTGCGAACCTAAAGGACAAGCCATTTAGACAGGGCAACCTTACAGAACCTTCCTCACACAAATCTCACATGCCCATTAAAAATACATAAAAATCCCAAGGGTTGGGGTGGCCCAAAAGTCCTTTAGTTTTTTTCACAAAGTGGATGTTCACACTGAAATGTGGGTTCCCTGAGCCTGTGAATCAAAGACCTACATTGACCAGAAGAACACTTGTCATTTTCTCCCAAGTTACTCTCCTTTCTGCATTGCACAAATGATGCCTAGATCAACCACCCCAAACACTGCAATCGGCAGGCGAGGCCTTAGTGGTGGTGTCTTCACAGGGCCCTGCCTGGTTGATGGTGGCCCATGACGGAGCCTTTTCGGTGGTGGCCCCATGTTTGTGGAATGAGGGGAGGTGCCCAGGGAATTGGGAGAGGCTAATCTTCCTTGGGCACGCAGTTCTACAACCACCACCACCACCTGCCAAGACCAGAGTTATTGCAAAAGTGCCACACCGAAGTCTCAAGTGCCACATGGACATCAGAGCATATGCAACCCCAGGACTGTTAAGTGTCACACAGCCTGGTCTTGCACATGTTTCCCCAGAAGAAAGACCCAGCTGAGTTCACTCACTCCCAGGTAAATGGGCAAAGAATTGAGCAGCCCTCATTGGGTTTATAAAGGTAAGGAAAGGAAAAGGAGAAAGAAAGCGGATTGTACTTTGGGACGCTGGGATCGTCCTCCTCCAGAGGAAAGGGTCCATTGTTTTCAGCATCCACTGGGAAGCCTGGGTAGGGTACCGATTCCATCTGCATGGGAGAGAAGAGCGTGTCAGTAGATGGGGACAAACCTGGGTGAGGCTCCCACACTGCTAGCTCTGGCCTGGATAAAGATTTTGCCAGATAAGGTAGTAAAGGGGTCCTCCTGTAGAGGTCTGGTGCTATTGGGCTGTAGAAGCTGCATCCCTCTCTCCCTCTCTGACACTTACAGACACAGGGATGAGAGAGGAAAGGGCAAGCCAGCAGGAAGGCATTTAGCACCCACACCATAACTTTAAAGCAGCCTTATACCACTGTTAAAAGTCACGGCTTCTCCCACAAAAAATCCTGGGAATTGTAGCTTGGCATAAAGGCGAATCAGAGCTCGCCCTTCAGGGTTGTTGTGAGAATGACGCATGTATGCAGAGGGTAAGATAAAACAATGTAAATCACATCTAGAAAAATACAAGTCTCCAAGTTAGACTCTTTGTCATACCAAGGCCACTCCTGCACCATACCTTGAAACTGCTCTTGTATCACTCTTTTTTGGGCTCCCACCCACCCCAAAAAAAAAGAATCATGGGAACTGTAGTTTGTCAAGGCTGCTGGCCCCGCAGAACTACATGTTCCAGCCCCCTCGACAAACTACAGTTCCCAGGATTCTCCAGGACTGCTAAGGTGGCATTGGAGTGTTCTGAATGTATGGCGTGACCCAGGGGAAATCTTGTGGCGGAACCGAAGCTGGGAAGGAAAACTGAGCCCGCTTAGGTTTACGGTGCCACGCGCATGCCCCAGGGACACGCACATCCCGCAGGTCCGCTCGGGGCCTAAAGGGAGCGGCCCCCTCTCTGCAAAGGATCGCGCTTGGGAAGGATCGGGGCCACATGCTTACACCTTCCTCTTCGCACCTCGGAACCGCAGGTCCTTCCCTACAGGAATCTCGAGGTCTCCGTAGCCTCCTTGTACCTCCCAAATTCTTGCTTTTCGCTGGGCTCCCTCATCTCCGCATGCCGGGGCAGAGGGAGCGCGCTCTCCATAAACCCAACATCTCGCAGCCCCGGCCAGAGCGCACAAGCGCAGCAGCTTCGGGGCGCGCCTTCCGCGAGGGCCCCCTTGCCCGATGCCCGGGCCTGGAGACCTGAGCCTCGTTGCCAGGCCCCCCCCTTGCCAGGATCTTTGTCCCTTCTCCCGCTCCCGGGGCAGCGTACGGCCTGGCCTTCCCCAAGGTCCCTTGGTACTGTGCGCAGCCGGGTGCCTTCCGGCGAAGGCTCCCCCTTTCCTCCCCAGCCCCTCGCCCGCCCTGCGCTGCCACCCCTTACCGTCTCCATAGCCCCCCTGCACGGCTCGCAGCACGCGAGGGGTTAAGCCCGGCAGACAATGCACCACCGCCAGGCCCAGCTCCGCCTCCTCCTGCCCGCCTGGCCCTCCCGCTTGGCTCCGCTCCCCCCTTCCCTTCTCCGGCGCACCAGGAGCACTAGCAGCCAGTAGAGACCGGAGATCTCGCGTGTGCCGCCTTCCGACCTCCCCCCACATCTCCCCCCAGGCAGGGACGAGAGCTGATGGGGGGGGGCGGTTGTCAGGGCTGGAATCACACTCGCCGCCCCAAACCCCATGGCAAAAGCCGAAGGGCTCCGTGGATGAGTCGTGGCGCGCCTTGTAGTAAAATGACCTTGGGTAATTCATTTCTTCACCCACGCGTTGTCAGCCAGCCAGCCTGGCTGGATCAGATTATGTCTGTAGGGCAGAAATACTGTTTCATTAGTCCCACGAGAATAGAGGACAACGGGGGGAAACCAACTTGGCATTCCCCAGTGGGGAAAGTGTTAGAAAAATAAATTGCCCCGAAGACACTGTGTATTAGGAAAGGAGTGGCAATTGCTTAATAGGCGCCACCCCGAATATGCTTTCGTATGCTTTCAGTGACAGCAAGGACATAGTGCCCACAAAGGATGTGAAGTCAAGGCGAAATTGTCTTTGAACACGTGCAGAGGCCCTAAGCAACCTTTTAAAAATTTAATTCCGGAATTTACTTCCACACGGTGTTCTGGAGGGCATTAGCTTAGGTGGTTTACACGCACTCAGAAGTCTCACGGTCCGCTTTACCTATCTAATATTGGATGTCAAATATCAGATACCATCAGATGTCGCTGAAAGTCAATGTTAGGATGTAGGAAAAAATAGTAACATATCTGGCACGAAATTTAGAAGAAGAGGATTTTGAGGTGGATTTGTACGGCCATTTCTCCCCAGCTCTGGTGACATTTAACATGAAACAAGGCAGTGTTTGTTAGCATGTTGCACACCTCATAGGGCAAAAATGGAAAAGTGCATCAGGCCATTGGTCCATCTCGCTCAATACTGTCTACACGGATTGCGGGAGCTCTCCAGGGTTTCAGGCAGGGGCCTCTCCCAGCAGTACCTGAGATGCCAGGACTTGAACCTGGTACCACCCGCCTTGGTAAATAAGACTCCCCACTTCCTTCTCAGCCGGAATTCTGGCTTCCCTCCCTAACCCCTTCCGAGAATCCAGTTGCAGATTTTGTCTCCTGATGGGGCTCCATTTAACAGGCGTAGGGATATGGCTTTTCTCCGGCCTAGGGAGACAGCGATGCCGCAGCAGTGCAGGGCTGGCTCCCACTCCGCAGAGGGAGCAGGAGGTGCGCCGGAGGCAACGAGGAGGGCTTTTCGCATTGTGACCAGCATCGCTCAGGACCTTTCAGTCCACATTCTGACACTGTTACCCCGCTGATGCCCCGCCCGAAGCAAAAGGTTGGCGACCCCCTCCTCGCTCCCCCCGCCCCTTCCTGATTGGAAACCAGGCTGTCCTTTTGTCCAGGGAGGAAAGGGTTACACAGGCGGGGCGCGCGGCGCAGGGAAGCTTCCGCTCCCCGCCAGAGCTTCCGGGAGAGCAAAGGCGGCAGCAGCAGCAGCAGCAACATTTGGGTGAGAAGCTGGGGGGCTGCAAATGAAAGAGGGGAATAGGAGGGGGGATTCCGTGGCCGAGCATCGATTGTTTGCAGGCAGTTGCATCATTTGCGGCGGCTTCCTTGGTAAAAGCGCTGCATGTGTCGCACCGACCCCCAAATTCAGCATAAGTTGCAAGCATAAATTGCTTTAGGCTTGCATCTGGCTGGCCGCTGTGAGAGCAGGGATGGTAGGCGACTAAGTTTTGCTCAGGAGTAGGCCTGTTGAAATGAACGGGCCCTAGCTTCGTCATGCCCATTACTTTCACTGGGTCTGCCTTGGGTAAAACTTAGACGACAGATCCACACCATACGTTTAAAGCATGCGGCATCTCAAAAAAACAAACCCGGGAGTTGTAGTTTTACCCTTGCAAAGCTGCAGTTCCCAGCACCCTTAACTCCGGGGATTCTTAGGGGTGGGAGCCATGAGCTGTAAACGTGTGTTGCATGTGCTTTACATGTATGATGTGTGTATAGGACGAATACCTTCCATGATGCTAGAGTAGATGGGCCATTTGCCTGATCTGTCGTGATCCTACTGCCAGTACATTTCACTGAGTCACCCTGAGTTCTTGTTGTTTTTACCACCCTTCATCTGAGGATCACAGGGCAGTATGGTCTAATATGGAACAGGGATGTGGGAAAACACATATCCACACTATATATCAGGATTGGGAAACGTGTGGCTCTCCAGATATTGCACTCCAGTTCCCTTCAGCCCTCAGCCAATGTGATCAATGGCCAGAGATTATGGTTACAGTTCAGCAACCTCTGGAGGTTCCCCATCCTTGCTATACATAATTTTATAAACTGCTATCAAAGCTTTCTAAATTCTTTGGCTACGGCTTCCTCATTCCATTTCCTTTCCAGAGAGGAGCTTTGCTAAGTACTCCTAGTTTTATGGAGGTTGTGTTTAATATTTTCTGTTACTCCAGTTTACCCCACTGCTACAGAACTGCCTGCCCTTTGTTTGATGCTTTTAATATCTAAAATAAGAAACCAGGCAGGAAGTCATGCCTTTTAAAATCCCATAATATTTTACCGCTACTGGAGGGAAATGGTAGCAAATGGGATGGAAATGTCAGAATGGAAAACTCGTGCAATTTCCTTGTAGGAGATTCTTTGAACAGATGCTGCTAAGAACCCACAGTGAGCCTTCAGCATCATGTGCAGGTGAAGATCCAGTTAGAGGAAAAAAAGATCCTATGTACTTTTGAGCATAATTTCAGGCACCCCTGAAGGTACAAAAACATTCTAGTGCCTGGATTTAGGGATAGCAGTACACCCAAGGAGTATACTGTTCATCTGAATGTGTATCTGAGCCTTTTTAGCATTATGAAAGATGGTTATTCACTCTGATCCTGGGAATAATATTGAGCTGGAAATGTTTGTATGATTTTTGTGTGTTTGTGTGTGTTAATATTGGAATTGCCTCCTGAATCTTTTCTCCTCCCCAGCTTCTCTCTGCTCAAGCGAGCCCCCTTCCATCCTGCCCTCCCCCCTTGCCATGAAGAAAACCCTACGCAAAAACCAAGGCGAGCGTTACCGCCTGAAATTCCGGCGCCTGCGCCGTGCGGCCAAAGTGCTGGTTTACGAGAACGCAGCTCTGTGCGACGAGATTGCCAGGCTCGAGGCGAAATACCTGCGTGTCCGGGAAGAGCGCCGGTTCCTGCTCGCTCGCCTGTTGCAAGCTCAAGCCCTGGCGGAAGACGAGCCTCCTCTGCCGGCCGTCGCTTCCGCTTCGCAGCCCTCGCCGGATGAGCCGGCTGCCCGCAAACCCCGCCGAGAACGCAAAGGCAAAGAGAACGGCCGGGCCTCCAAGCGCAGGGCGGCCCCCGATCTCAGCGTCCGCCGGCTGGTTCCGCCGCTTCCCTTGGATCCTTCCGGGCGGCCGGTTTTACCCATTGCGTTGGGCCCACTGACCGTCTACAGCTTGGGGGAAATTGTTCCCGACCGGCCAGGCTTCCACACGGAGACGGCCATCTATCCCGTCGGTTACTGCAGCACCAGGATCTTCGCCAGCACCCGCAGACCGGTCCACCGCTGCCTCTACACCTGCCAGATCAAGGACGGCGGTGGCGGGCCACACTTTGAGATTGCCCCTGAGGACGAGCCGGGCTGCGTGGTCGCTGGCTCCACTCCCGACGCCTGTCACGCTCAGCTTCTTGAGGCTGTGGGAGCAGTGCAGCTTGAGCCGGCAGGGGCTGAGTTCTTTGGCCTCTCCCACCCAGCCATTCAGCACCTCATCCAGAGCTGCCCAGGAGCTCGCAAGTGCACCGGGTACCGCTGGCTGCGCTTTGAGGTGTGTCGGCAAGCGGATGGCCCCCCTCCTGAGGGGTTGCCCTCAGGAAACCCTGGGACTGACTACGAGGCCTTCCAAAGCCAAGGCCTGGCTGGGCCTGTGGGCCTGGACTTCCCCACCGCCACCCCTTCCCCACCGAGCGGCAACGGATATGCAGAACTTTTTCTGCCCTGCGCTCCCTCAGGAGGCTCCCCCATCCCCCAAAGCCCAGAGAGTGACACTGACTGAATTGGGCCGGAGGCCACAGGCCAGAGCCATCCATTATTCCACCTGAATTTTCTAGTAGCTGCAACTGCGCAGATGTCATAAACTGCTAGTTCTATACAAGCTGGTGCTGTCTCTTTTATCCTTCATGGGCATCAGTTTGCATGGAGACACCCTAACAGGGGTAGCCAATGTGGTGCCCTGCAGATGAGGTTGGACTACATTGGCCTGAGTTAGTGTGGCCAATGATCAGGCATGATGGGAATTGCAGTCTTAACAGCACCCGGAGGGCACTGTGTTGGCTATTTCTCCCCTGGAGTAGCCATGTATTTACATTCACACACACTATTGAAATAAGTACTTCAAATGATTGCTTGTCAATTTTCTTCTTTCGGTGTTTCTACTTTAATGAAAATCACTGTCTCTAATGGTTGGGGGTTTCCTTGGGTCGAGCTGGAGCAGAATTAGGCCAATATTGGCAGAATCATGTGGGCATGCTTAACTCTCTACAAAGAGACATCTGCATTGGAGGAGGAGCTGATGGCGACTGAACAAAGCATTGTGACAGGTCCTTCTACTTTCTTGGGCCTGTATGATAAGAGGCTTGTGTACAGGACTCATCAGTGAAATCTGTTAGTAATAAAGCTTTTGAAATTTTGCCCCTGCCTGCAGGAATCTTTGAGATCAGGTATGTAAGAACACAGTTCCATTAAAGGATTCTCTCTTGTGGACTTCTTGGCCTCCACAATCTCCCAGTTTTGGTCATATTTTGGTAATAGTTGGGAGGGCTGGCTCTTTTCAGGGTAGGAAGCAGTGGGTTTTGTTTTAATGGTACGTACTATATAAATAACAAAAACCAGTTTCAGACTAAAATGACTGACACAGCTTCTGCCAAAAAACAAACAAACAACCACTGCCATCCTGAACCAGAGCACATATATGTTCCCACTATTTGTAGTAGGTTATTTTTTGTAGTTTTGCAGGTGTACTGGGAATTCTGTAGATTCTTCACAAAATGACAGTGTATAGCATAGAGCTAGCGTGTAAAAGCCACAGTACATAAACACGGAGAGACTGAAAGGACAGGTACTTGGAAAGAGACGAAGGAGTTAATTTTCACATAGTGAGGCACTGGTAGATGTCCAGTGAAATCCACACTCTCACATACACTCATTGCAGGGACAGGGAGATGCTTAAAATGCAGGCATGCAGGCATCCACCTGTTAATATCACACATTTGTATGCACAGCCACCAAACAAATACCAAAAGGGCAGCAGCCTCATGTGCAGAGAGTAATCCACACCACCTCTCTCATGCAGCTACAAAGGCAGGCAGGTGCTCAATTTACACACATCAACAAGGAAACACTCGGCAACATACACAAATAGTTTTGAAGACGTGTACTAGCTGCCAACGTACTCCCAAACACTTGCTCTCTAGCATCCCCTGAAGGAAGTGTAGAGAGAGTGCATTCAGGAACATGATGAGAAAACAAGCATGACCCAGTATTTATGGGAGCCTCCAGTAGGGGGGTAATGGCCAATCCTCTTACTCATTTCCAGTCAAAACTCCTTATTCCCACTTCTGCTCTATGCAACAGAACCAGAAGGCTACAGCAAACACAAAACTTTAATTAGCTCTCTCCAAACAGCAGGCAACACTCAGGATAAAGACGTGAATCGTGGCTTGTTGAACACACCAGTTTCTGCCTCTTGACAACAAATGTCTTCCAAGGCAAAATACATGTGAGCTTTCAGACTGCTTCCACAACACTTAAAAACATGACGCCTGCTTTCGGCCTCATGCTTCCACTCTAAAGTGGACAATGTTATCAAAGGTTTTTGCCCTTGCAGGGTTATTCAGCAATCACACCCACCTCCAAACAATGCCTGAGAAAACATAAAAATCCCATTTGGATCATTTGGGCATCGAGTCAAGTGGTGAGGTAGTGAGGCATTCAGTCACTATGCCATTGCTGGCTCATGAATAACCTCAATTCATTGGCTGTTCCTGGGTCATCAATAAGACTAAAAGTCCATGGACCTTGATTCAATACTGGAACTCCAGAGAACGTTGCAGCTTCAAGAAGGAGGCTTTTATAGTGAACACTCCTTGGATTTTCCAGCAGAAGAAGTGTGCAAAACAAGGCCAGAATCCAGCCTTGCCAGAGTGCTCACTCGACACCCACAGCTGCTCGAGGGCCCCTTAGATTTTGCTCACAGTGTGGGCCTGCCTTCAGGTAAGGTACCATTAACTATGAGAGAAAAGTCCAGCAGGGGAGACAAGTGGAAGCCTCAGCAGCACAGTAACCCTCATTCCTGGCTGCCAACCTTAACTGCTCTGAAAAGGCACCTCAAATTTGACCTCGCAGCAAGGCTTCTGACATGGTGCACATCAGGCCACAGCTTATAGCAGTCTTCTGCCGCTCCCACTGATGCCGAGAGAGGTTCTCCAGGGAGGCTCTCATCAATCTATGCGATGTTGTCGTACACACGGACAACATCCAGGTTGTCCCGCAGAGCCTCCAGCAGCCGCGACGCCTGATCCATCTCCTCGTCCGATAACTGGGTGCTGACGGTCGGGATGAACTCGAGGCCGGCAGAGACAGAACACAGGCCCAGCGAGTCGAGCTTTTCACGGACCTGGCGCAATGTTGGCACAGCACAAACGAACTGGGCAGAAGGGGGCAAAAGAAGAAAGGCATTCAGCCACAAACGCTTTGCAGACTCAAACACGGTAGTGCAGCTACATGAGAAACCTGCCTCTCACCTTCAGAAGCATCTTCTCGTTCTCATCTTCCTCCTCTTGGACATCTTCCGCTCCAGCCTCGATAGCCAGCTCCAGGGCCTGGTCCAAGGTGACGGCGCTGCCGGACCGGTTCTCGCTGCTCACCGTGACAACGCCCTTCTTCTCAAAGTTATGCTGGGCCCCGTCGACAAGTTGTCCCCTGCAGGGAACACAAAGTGGGGGGCAGCAATCCGCCCACCCCCAGCACAGACATTAAGTGATAGTGAACCACAAGATCTAAAAATATAAGAAGACGTTCAAAACTAGAAGCAGTGTGGGAATACGGTTTGCTAAGAGGCTGCATGTAGAACTCATGCCTGACGTGCAGGCCTCAGTCCTGTATCATACACACATTATTTAACCACGTTCTTCCCAGAGAAATCAGGTTCCTACGGTCCCACCTCCAACTTACTAGAGTACATTCCTCTCCTCCCAGAGAGAAACTAAAAAACCCCAACCAAAGCACCCCTTATTGCAGGCTTCCCCAACCCAGAGACTTCCAAGTACTTTGGACTACAACTCCCATAAGCCCCAGCCAAAGCAGTCATGCTGGCTGGCAGCAGATGGTAACTGGAGTTCAAAATGTCTCAAGGGCATCAGGTTGGGCAAGGCTGGCATTTTGACACACTCTGAATGCCAGCTCCTATAAGCCCCAGCCAAAGGTCACAGATGAGAGTTGTGGTCCAACAACAGGAGGAGACCCATGGTTTCCCCAGCCACTCTGGGCGGTTGCCAACAGAATATTAAAAGCACAACAGAAATCAAACATTAAAAATTTCCCTAAACAGGGCTGCCTTCAGATGTCTTCTGTAGTTGTTTATTTCCTTGACATCTGGTGGGAGGGCGTTCCACAGGGTGGGTGCCACTACCAAGAAGGCCCTCTGCCTGGTTCCCTGCAGCTTCACATCTTGCAGTGAGGGAACTGCCGGAAGGCCCTCGGAGCTGGACCTCAGTGTCCAAGCTGAACGATGTGGGTGGAGGCTCTCCTTCAGGTATACTGGGTTGAGGCTGTTTAGGGCTTCTCCCAGTCACCAGTCTAGCTGCCACATTCTGGATTAGGTGCAGTTTCCGGGTCACCTTCAAAGGTAGCCCCACGTACAGCGCATTGCAGTAATCCAAGCGGAAGATAACCAGAGCGTGCAACACTCGGGCAAGACAGTCTGCGGGTAGGTAGGGTCTCAGCCGGCATACCAGATGGAGCTGGTAGACAGCTGCCCTGGGCACAGAATCTTCCTCACGTTCCCCATCATGTAGAGATGAGGTGGGGAGAGCAAGGATGTGTTGTCCCCACCGCCTCTGTCTTGCCCCTGATATCCCAGCCCCACAAGCATTGGAGTTGAATGTTTGCAGCTCCAACACTGAAATGCATGGGGAATCTGCCTGAGTCAAAGAGCCGTTGGAGGTTCAGCCCCAACAAGTAATAGGGTGGGACGGTGGGGAACACGGAGGAGAAGGAGCAGCCAACATCTGCTGTCTACCATCGCCATATGATGGGGAATGCTTGAACTTCTCCAGTCCAAGGGAATCCAGAAAAGCCGCACTGTGACCATCGGGAAGCAAATAATCCAGAACCCTCTCCTCCAACCCAATAAGACCCTCTCAACCAATGCAAGCCAGATGTGGTCCCCACCCCCAGCTGACCACTTCACCCCCACACTAACCCATGTTTGTTCAGAAGATGCCGGATTTCATTGAAGGACCTTTTCGTATTGTCCGTCAGCATCTCAATTAGTAGGGTGCAGCCGCCAGGGCCTCGCACCCCATACAGCAGGTAGGACGATTTGATTTTTTCCTACCAAAAGAGAAAAGTTCAAAAGAACAGTAAGTTGTATCTTGAGGGACAGACACACACACACCCAGATGATGGGAGTTGTAGTTCAGCGCCATGTGGAGAATCAAAAGGTTTTCCACTACTACTACTACCAATTTAAGTTTTGGGCAAGGGTGGCTTGGGGACACAAAGGACGGCGAGTGACACAGACCAATCAACCCCTTTCCAGTCACTACCATTTCCTTGTTACCCCACCAGACACACACACACACACACACACACACAACTTTCTCCTCTCACACAAAAGAGGTGGCAGCATCCGCATCTGCACCCTGGCTCCAAACAGCTCAGAAACATACCCCGCGGGTGAGTGCTCCTTCGATGGAGGCCTTGGGCATGCTCTTGCTGCGGCACTGCTCAATAACATTGGCGAGATTCGTGTTCAGTTCCGGGTTGGGTCCGCCTTCTGGCAAAGACAATGCAGGAAGACAGAAGGTTACCTTTAAACGAATGGTTTATCATAAAGCGTTGTCTCGCTTCGCAGAATGATGGGAGCACAAGATGGTCTTTGCCTTAAAGTGTTTACAATCAAAAATTCAGCGTAATGAAGAAACCCCATGGACAGAATAATTGCCACACACAGGAAGAACAAGGATATAGTTTGAGTGCCTCACTTGTAGTTCTAGAAATCATTTAATGTGTCAACACGAATAGAAGTTATTAACATTGCAGCTGTTGTATAAGGGATTATTATTTTGACTGGAATGTAATTGAAATCAATAAGATTTTGGAATGCAGAAATAAAGAAAATCATCAAACCATCAAATCTAGCATGTGGGCGGCCACTTAAATTATGTAATTCGGTATTTGAATGATTGGTATTATAATTTGGTATTGTTATAATGAGGCTATTATTGGACTGTAACTGAAAAATTATAAAAATAATTATCAAAAAAAGAAAAAGAAAACTCAGCATAATGGAGGGGAATGTAGCCTAGTGCATTCTTGGGAGCTGTGGAACAGGAACTGCGGGGATGGCCACTGACCAGATTTGCTGCTCCAATTATGTGGGCAAGTATGGGTTTCGCCCATGCTTGCCAGAGACTGGTGGCACACTTGCCACGCAGCAAGTGGAAACATGGGAGCCTAGCTGTGCACTAGGAATCTCGTCTTCCATCGCAGAATAGCAACAGAAATCCTGCCGCTGTACCTCTTATAGCCAATCGGATCAACATGCTAAGCTTCTGGAAGACACGGGCCCGAGCTTCATCCTTCGGACCCTTAATGTTTTTGACCTTGGACCATTTATTGTGTCCGGCGAAGGCAGCACAGGAGGCGTGGACAGCGCGATGCGGGTGGTCCAGTAACATCAGAAGGCGTGGCCGGAAGAGGACACTCATCCTCACAAGACTGGAGCCTACAGACATGGCTTGGATGGGACGGAAGAGGTTCCTTCTTGACGTTCAATCTTGGAAACAAATGGGAGGGGGGAATGACTGTTGTGATATGGAAATGCAGAGCACTGGAATTGCAGTTTTGAAAATGGCTCATTTTGAGGCTGGTAAATAAGAATCCTATCCAAAAAAACCCACAATCCATCAATATAATCTACTGGAACATTGCTGAATTGCTACGGTAAATTCTGGAACCCACTCGAAAATCTTGAAATAAATGGGAACTGGTCCCTAAGGATCTAGAGCAGGGCCAGGATAGAGAGGGGTGTGTGAGTGTGTGCCAAGTTATTAAGCCTGTTGTACAAAGGAACCATTTATTTTCATTGCTCCACACCCTTTTGCCTCTGGTCCTGAGAAGACTGCCCACAAGGAAATGTGGCCCTCAATCTGAAAAAGGTTCCCCACCTGTGATTTAATGAGACAGGAAGCTACTCAAAGGAGAATAAAAACACAAAGATCAGCCTTATGGATGGGGGCAAGAACCTCCGTCATATGGAAAAGGAGAAGCGGCTTTACACGACAAGACGTATGCAGAGAGTTCACCGGCTCCCAACAGAACTCAGCAAACGCACCTGGGGTCCAAAATGTAGGAAAGCCATCAAAAGAGTGCTGGTTTATAACTTTCTCCTATTGAGTGTTTTTAGCTTTCCTTTCCCCACTATTCACACTTTATTTTCCTCCAGATTGTTCAGCACAGGGTACTGGAGTAAACATTCACAGAATTCCGCAGCGAAAAGTGGCCAGTGCAGAAGGTTAAACGTGTTAAGGTTACGAGCCTCTTGAAAAGGGCAGACACAAAAATCACACGCATCCATCTTTTATCGGGAATTATCGACGATCTCTGGTTCTACACTCGCAGGCACAAAATGCAGATTGCAATTAATTCAATTCATAAGCATTTGCACCGAAAGACAGAAGGAGGAGTGGGATCTAAGCTAGATTGTGACTAGTAGTCTAGTGTGTCATAAGAACTAATCTGCGATTTACTGCTGGTGAACCCAGGAGTTCTGGCTTCCATCATGTACTACAGTACTGTATATTTAACCCAAGAAAGCCCCCCACCATTTCCTCTTCCACGCGAGGATCCCAACTTACAGAGAAATAGCTGCAGCAGCGTCATGGAACTCCCCGGCATTCTTCCTGCAATAGCTCCGCCCACAGAGAGGCGGTACCTGAAATTAACTCTTTCCTCCCAAGCCCCATGGTGGGTAAACGATTCCTGTACTAGATGACCCTCATGGTCCCTTCACACTCTACGATTCTCTAGGAGTCTATCCTCCCTCAGGCGTGCCTTTATCAGATATTTATTTTTAAATTAGTCATGCAAAGTCTAAAGGTGTGGATAATAATCTCATGTCTAGTTTGGCCTCAAGGCACTTGGGAGTCTGGAAAAAACTGAAATGTGTGTGTGTGTGTGTGTGTCCCCATTACTGGCAAGTATCATTTCTTAAATGGGCTGGTGGAATGTGAAAGTTGTTTGGGACAACCAGTACACATTGTTATGGGTTTGGTGACAAGAAGCCCAAGAGGGAGAAATGATATTCAGTTGACATTTAAAGACGAACCAAGCTAATTTGCACTTTCAAAAATAATACATGAACCAAAACACAGCCATTCTTCAAAATTTGGACTTCTCTGCAGTGCATTTATCCAGCCAAGCGTCTGTACGGAAATGCAAAAACTAGGATAAACTGTGAGTAAAAATGCATTTAACTGTGAAAATGACATACTGTACAAAAATGCATTCCAGGAGTATACACTATACAGAAGTGTGGTGTCCAGATCAAGCGAAGTAGTAGTACAACTCTATTCTGACTTGGTCAGACTGCATCTGGAATACTGTGTCCAATTCTGGGCACCACAATTTAAGAAGGATATTGACAAGCTGGAACGTGTGCAGAGGAGGGCAACCAAGGTGGTCAAGGGTCTGGAAACTAAGCCTTATGAGGAGCGCTTGAAAGAGTTGGGTATGTTTAGCCTGGAAAAGAGGTGACTGAGAGCATACATGATAGTCATCTTCAGATATCCTAAGGGCTGTCACATGGAGGAGGGAGCATGCTTGTTTTCTCCTCCTCTGGACCAATGGCTTTCAGTTGCAAGAAAGGAGATTCCAACTAAACCAGGCTTCCTCAACCTCGACCCTCCAGATGCTTTGAGACTACAATTCCCAGCATCCCTGACCACTGGTCCTGCTAGCTAGGGATCATGGGAGTTGTAGGCCAAAAACTTCTGGAGGGCCAAGGTTGAGGAAGCCTGGACTAAACATTCAGAAAAGCTTTCTGACAGTAAGAGCTGTTTGACAGTGGAACAGACTCCCACGAGAGATGGTGGACTCTCCTTCCTTGGAGGTTTTTAAGCAGAGGTTGGATGGCCACATGTCATGGATGCTTTAGCTGAGATCCCTGCATTGCAGGGGGTTGGACTAGATGACCCTCGGGGTCCCTTCCAACTCCACGATTCCATTTGGGAATATTGCTTTACCAAAACGTGCAGGTGAGGCAAAATTGCGCATAGGAATGCTTGCGTTATTAGGAAGATTTCACCCGAAGAATGCTGATGAATTTTCATAAAGACTTTAAACAAACAAACCTGCATGTGGAAATGTGGAGAGCTGAACTTCAGGACGGAAAGCGAGAAACTGAGAGTACCCAAAACGGACACGACTCGCCTATCCTTAGCCAAGTCAACTTCAGCACAGAAGCTTATTAGCCGTATGCGGAAATACTCGAAGGGTTAAAAAATCAAACACAAAAGCCCTGAGCCTAGAGAGGCTCCGAGACACCCGAAGAAGGGGATGCAAAATGCTACGGCACTTTCCCGTTCCGCCCGAAGTGGGGAAGGAACTGAAAGTGGCTTTGGGTCCCCCTCGCGCGCCGCCCCCGCCCCCGCCCCTGTCAGAGCAGCAGCAGCAGCAAAGCCAGAGAGGCTGCGCAGTGCGAGCCTCCAGATGTGGGTGGAGAGAAGCTGCCAGGAGGGACGCAAAAGGTAGGAAGAGAATCATTTCCTCCCTCCGAGGGCCACGTGGTCCCCCTTCTGCTCCAGAGTTTTCTGCTCCCTGGATCGGGGGGGGGCGGGGAGCGGACGGTGGGGGTTGGGGGGTTGGGGTCACACCTGGACTAGGGCTGCCTGCTTGCCCTTGCAAATGCACGCATACACTCTCTTCCTTGCTGTCTTGAAAGATGACCCGACACGCGTTTGTACACTCCCTTTTCGTAGATCCAGCTTGGAGTGTATACCTATAGCTATATATGCTCATAGGCGCGCGCGCGCACACACACGTAGATATACATATATATAGACAGTATGCACGCACACACGCACACAGCAGAATGAGGTGGGATCGTTTCCTGGCACGGTCCGTCGAGATTTCGCTGTACTACGAAGGACTGTCGGTGGAGCGTGCCCTTTTTTTAAACTTGCACGTTGAGTCAAGGGCACCTGCTCCCTGCAGATCAAGAAATCGAAGCATCTTCGTTTGTTTGTTTTTAGCCTAGCTCACTCTGTCTCGGTTGTACTAGGTTTTTTTTACTGTAGGAAGTTTCTGACATAACGGGACAGCGGAACGTATGAGTCCCCACTCGGGTACCAAAGATTGAAGTGGTACAGTCCTCCTGCATATGTGGGTCAGGCCCTGACTGCCTTAGAGAAAAAGGTGAGGCAGCAGTGCCTTGACCCACGGGGTTGGGAGGTGGACCTATCACCAGGTTGGCCACTGTGGGAACAGGATGCAGAACTAGATGGGACATTGGCCTGATCCAGGAAGGCCCTTCTTGTGTTCTTATCCAATTCCAGCTCCTCTCAGAACAGCATCCCAACATTGTATACATTATGTCGGATCTGACTTTTCTTTCTTTTCTGTAGAAGTGTTTATCCATTTTCACTTCTTTTTTCATTTTCTTGTTCCCTACCACTATAGAATTTTGCATGTTTATCGGTTTATAGATAATCAAAATCAATCAATCAACAAACAGCCCTTCCACCTGGCTGCATTGAAAGCAAAAGATAAAATAGTTAGGCCCACTTCATCAGTCTTGAGTCTGTGACTAAGTGCAACTTGGTAGTAGCTATTATTTATTTTATTTATTGTATTTATATCCTGCCTTTTTCTCCAAGGATCTGTACATGGTGGCATACATGGTTCTTCCCTTCCTCAGTCTCCCCTGTGAGGCGGGTTAGGCTGAGAGGCACTGACTGGCTCAAGGTCACCCAGTGAGCTTCATGACTGAGTGAGAGGATTTGAACTCTGGCCTCCGAAGTCCTAGTCAGACACTCCAGCCACTACACCACACTGGACTAAGCACATAAAAGCATAAAGCATTCTTCTATATGGCTTCCATCTCATTTAAATGCTCTTATCAAGTGACAGTACATGGACAGTGATTGTGTCTGCACCAGAGGCCAAGATGGCTGACCACCATATATATTAACTAGCAAGTGTTGTTGGAAGGGCAAACAGGGTTATCAACTTGTATTTTACTTTCTCTGAGGGATCTTGTGTTATTATCAGTCATCACTGTATCTCCATGCCAGGGATTGTGGTCCCCTCCCCTTCATTGTGCACCTGGGGACTGGAATATTAGGCAGGGGGAGAATAAAAATGGAACAATCTTCAGATGAGCAGTCCTGGGCTAAGAGTGTTCCATTTTTCATGACAGGACAATGCCTTCACTGCCTTACCACAGATTATTCTAACCACAGGCCAAGTCAAGAGATTGAGAGGCCTTTCTCCTCAGCGTGAGAAACTGAAACCGAGAGAAAGCGGTGGCTGCATCAGTCCCTTGAGAAGCAAAGAAGCCAGACTTCAACACCCACTCCCAAAATGGCGGCTCCCCAAGGAGAAATGGCAGACCTGGGACTCCCATTGCCGGTTCGAGTCAAAATGGAGGCTCAGAGCCAAGCAGCGAGCGCTTCACCAGAAGGAAATGGTAAATTCCCCAGCATAAGCCCTTGTGGCGCTGCCGAGGAGCTAGCAAGAGGAGCATCTGTGCCCAAGGTGAAGAAGGAGCTGGCAGAGGAGCCGCCTCAGAGCTGGGATTGCCAATGGCAGCGGGTGTTGGAGGTGGTGCCCACTCCAGTGGCGGCCTCAGTGCGGGACAACCCACAGTTGCCTCCTCTGTCCCAGGGGGGCAACACTGAGGCCTACCTGGCCACCTTTGAGCGAGTGGCCGATGCTTCTCAGTGGCCTAGAGAGGAGTGGGTAACTCGGCTTGTGCCCGTCCTCAGTGGCCAAGCCCAGCAGGCCTATTTTGGTTTGGATGCGAAAGACAAAGGCGACTATGGGAAGGTGAAGGTGGCCATTTTGAGGCTGGACAGCTACATGGCCACAGAGGCCCATCGCCAAGGCTTTCGGCACTTCTGTTACCAGGATGCCGAGGGGCCACGAGGAACGTGCCAGCAGCTCCAGGAGCTTTGCCACCGTTGGCTGAGGCCCGAGAGCCAGACCAAGGAGCAGATCTTGGACCTGCTGATCTTGGAGCAGTTCCTTGTCATCCTGCCGCAGGAAATGCAAGACTGGATCAGGGAACGTGGGCCTGAGACCTGCGACCGGGCCGTGGCTCTGGCTGAGGAGTTTTTGCAGGAGCAGCAGGAGACTGAGAGATGGGCCCAACAGGTATGGGACATAATTGGCCCTGGTCTTTTCTGGGGGTGCTGAGAGGGTTTCATGGGTTTGCAAACAGGAAATTGAATTCTGTCTAGCAGAAAGGGTGGGGACATATCGCTAGGGGTATAATCAGCAAGAACAGTGTGAAAAATTGACGCAAGGGTGCAAGTCATCTTGAGAACTGTCCTGGCAGATTCCATCTTTCCCTGAATACAGTGGAACCTCAGTTGTCCATAATCCGTTCTGGAAGACTGTTTGACTTCCGAAACGTTCGACAACTGAGGCGCAATGGGCTGTCAGCAAAATCCATTGGAGAAAATGGAAAAACGCCCCTTGAAAGCCGTTTGACTTCTGAGGTGCATTCGGAAACAAAAGCATTCACTTTCGGGTTGTCGGCCTTCGAAAGCTGAAACATTAGACTTCCAAAGCATTCAACAACTGAGGTTCCACTGTATATGTACTGGGGGAAAAGTACCTACAAACTATCGAGTAACAGCAGATATTGAAAATTTTGCCTCTAAAAGCAGCGTAGATTGTATGTGTTGGATGCACAGGAGACCAATTAAAAATCCGTTGTAGCCCCATGTGGCCAACACAAAGTGGGCTGTGGTTTCATCTGAAAGTGGGAAGGTTATTGCTCACCACAGAATTGGGGCGGGGGGGGGGGGCTTGTCAACGTATACTAGCTGTGGTGATTGCATCACACGCTGCCAGCCTCTTGAGGCACAGAGACGGCAGTTCTTTTCTGGTTTCATTCCTACAAGGCTGTGTTTCTGCTCTGATTGAGAAAGCTCTGTGTAATCTGTATGCACCCTGGCTGCTAGCACTTATCTATTCACATCCTTCAGATGGTATTATATTATTGTTATTGTTATTATATATCCTTCCTTTCTCCCAGAACCATACATTGCGGTCACTGTCAACATTTGTATGGGGAATCTCGTCACTTGGCCACGGGGAGTCTTGACCACACTTTCATTTTTCTTCTGGCAAAACATTTCATTTCAAACCCACACAATTGAAACTTATCTTTGTGCACCCATAATGGCTGGAAACCTGACTTGTTGAATACAGAAACTGAGCTTCTATGGGTGCCACACGGCATCAGTTTCTGCACAATCTAATTTCGCCCCCCCCCCATTTTATTTATTTATTAACATTCTTATATTTCATCGGTAAACATTGTCATATTACATTACAGGACTTACTATAATATAATTTCCAACATGTATACAAAAATTATATACAGATTTTATATACCTAAAAAGAAAATGAAACAAACAAAAAAAGAAAGAACAAAGAAAAAAACAAAAAAAAATTTCCAAAAATCATATACATACCAACACACTAGACTTCCTGTCTTTCCCGTTGTATATTCCTTTTTTACAAATGAATGTACTCTTATTATTATATATTTCTTTACATATTATCTAATACATTCCTATGTCAATATGTGCTCTTAGTCTTATTTCTCAACTCAGTCTCACTCCAACGTCAATCAAATGCCAGCATAGATAGTGAACCTTTACTGTATTTTTGAACATATGTTTTATATCTATCCCACTTTTCCATAAATTTCTGTTTTGAATTGCCTCTTAGGGTATTTGTTAACTGTGGCATTTCAGCAAATTCTTGTAGCTTGTAATGCCAGTCCGTTATTGCCGGGGCTTCTTGTTCTGCGCAACCTAAATTCAACCGTTTCCCGTTCTGTTCCTTTCAGATAACGGTGCCGATTGAGATGGTTATTGTAAACTCCCCCATTGTAGACCTGTCGGACTCGACACAGAGACATCTTCGCAGGGAAACCAAACCAGCTGACGAGGATAACAGCTTGCAAGGTAATTGCAACAGGGAAGTTGCAGAAGGATGGCTTTTCCATTTTTGTAGGGTTAGGTTTCTGCGATACAGCGCCCTTTAACAAATTGCAGTTCCCAGGAGCTCTGCTTGCCCTCCTTTCTTGTTACCGGAGATGCCCAGGACTGAGCCCACGATTGCCGGCATACAGAGCATGGCATCTTGGTGCCTCCAACCCAAACGCCCCTCTCTCTTTTCTCCCAACAGAAAGCTACTTTGCAAGCAGAACTGTGGCCAAGGAGCTACACCAGCCTGCAGTGGAGGAGCCGGGAAGGAGAGCTCCGGGAGGATTCGGGGAGGCTGTTTTCCCCAGAGGAGACCCTAGAAGGCCGCACGGGAGCGAGCGCGGCGTGGGGCTGCAGCAGAAGGGGGGCTGCCTTTCGGTCCGGGTCATCAAGGACAGGGGGCTCAGAGGAGTCCTCGCCGACCCGGAAGCAAAGCGCCACCTGTGCAAGGAGTGCGGGAAGAGGTTCCGCAAGAGGTGGGACCTCATTCGGCACGAGAGGATCCACACGGGCGAGAAGCCCTACCAGTGCCCGGAATGCGGGAACAGCTTCAACAGGAACACGACCCTCACGAAGCACCTCCTCGTCCACTCGGGGGAGAAGCCCCACCAGTGCGCTTACTGCGGGAAGAGATTCACGCGGAGGTCGCACGTCGTGAACCACCAGAGGCGCCATTCGTGGTAGGAGCTGCCTTCCGTTCCTCTCCTCTGCCGACTCTGGCTTGCCCATTAGCCGCATCTTGTGAGGGTGGGGGGTGTGCCAGTAGAAAGGAAGCATTTGTTGTTGTTTTTATACCACCCTTTATCTGTAGATCACAGGGCAGTTCACAACATAAAAGTACAATATAAAAAACACAAAATACAACAGCCCAATAATCCCCCCCACCCACAATGCCAAAGGCATTGATGTCAATCAGCCAAAGACCTGGTGGAAGAGGAATGTTTTTGCCTGGCACCTAAAGGTGTACGGTGGTACCTCGGGTTACAGATGCTTCACGTTACAGACTCCGCTAACCCAGAAATAGTACCTCAAGTTAAGAACTTTGCTTCAGGATGAGAACAGAAATCGTGTGGCAGCGGTGGTGCGGCGGCAGTGGGAGGCCCCATTAGCTAAAGTGGTGCTTCAGGTTAAGAACAGTTTCAGGTTAAGAACGGACCTCCAGAACGAATTAAGTTCTTAACCCGAGGTACCACTGTATAATGAAGGCACCAGCCGAACCTCCCTGGTGAAAGCATCGCACAAATGTGGGGCCACTGCAGAAAAGACCGGTTCTCATGTTGCCACCCTCCAGACTTTTATGGAGGAGATACACGAAAAAGGGCCTCAGAAGATGATTTCAGGGTCCTAGTAGGATCATATGGAGAGAGGCAGTCCTTGAGGCATTGTGGTCCTGAGCCGCATGAAGAGGGTGGACTGAGAAACCTGTTTTGACTGTTGGTTGTTAGGCGACCCCTGTTCCCCTCACAGAGCTGCAATTCCCAGAGTGGCGTAACAGTTGCTTCCTCTTCCCAGGGAGTGTTGGGAATTGTAGTCCCGTGAGAGGAGCAGGCCTCATCTAACAACTCTAAGAAAACCCTTTTAAAAACTACAGTTCCCAGGTTTCATTTGGGCAAGCCATGTTACTTTACTGGCATGATACTGCTTTCAATTGATAGTGCAGATAGAGCCTATGTTCAGCTGTGTGTATGTGCTTGTTTACATGTGGGCGAACATTCAAGCAAGCCACCCCTCCCTTTGTATTCTGAAGTGGTGCAACCCAGGAGCATCGGTTCCATAATTTCTGCGTTCAAACTCAGCCTGAATTAGGGATAGCTCAGTCGGTAGAGCATGAGGCTCTTTATCTCAGGGTTGTGGGTTCGGGTCCCACGTTGGGCAAAAGATTCCTGCATTGCAGGCTTGACCCTTGTGGTCCCTTTCAATTCTATGCTTCTATGTATTTATCCCACCTTTCCTCCAAGGAGCTCAATGGGAAATACATAGCCCTCCCCATCTCCATTTTTTCCTCACAACAACCTTGCGAGGTAGGTTAGGCCCTAAACGGCCTCGGTCCAGTATACATGAAGGAGCATCTCCACCCCCATCGTTCTGCCCGGACACTGAGGTCCAGCGCCGAGGGCCTTCTGGTGGTTCCCTCGCTGCAAGAAGCCAAGTTACAGGGAACCAGGCAGAGGGCCTTCTTGGTAGTGGCCCCCGCCCTGTGGAATGCCCTCCCCCCCAGATGTCAAAGAGAAGAACAAATACCAGACTTTTAGAAGACATCTGAAGGCAGACCTGTTTAGGGAAGCTTTTAATGTTTAACAGACCACTGTATTTTAATACTTTGTTGGAAGCCGCCCAGGGTGGCTGGGGAGACCCAGCCAAATGGGCGGGGTATAAATAAATGGTTGTTATATGGGCTGAGTAAGTGACTGGCCCAAGGTCACCCAGGGAGCTTCATGGCTGAGTGGGGATTTGAACCCTGGTCTCTCAGGTCCTAGTCTGACCCCAACCACCACACTGCATTGGCTGTCATTATGAACCAAATTGACAAGAAAACAAGGGCTGAATTTCTGGTTTCTTAAGATAACACACCTTCTCCTTTTGTTGCAGCCAAGGAAGGTCTTGACGAAGTTCCTGCTGTCTCCTGTTGGTGCGACAGATTTGAGCAGAGAGCAAAGGAATTTACTCCTGTATCCAGAGGCGAAGAGGCTGCAGCCGGGTGTTTGCGCTGGGAGGCTCAGAAGGCAGGCTATGCTGTTGGCAGAGGGGTGGCTTCTAGAGCTTTTGTTGCTTGTGTGCATCTCGAATCTGATGATCAAAGGATGTCTGAGGGCAAGCAGCTTCCAGGGGGTGGGGAGGGGTGGGGGAGAAGGGTCTGTACTATCTGTTCTGTCATTTGGCAAAGTCGTGAAACTGGGGGAGCATCTTAAGAGAAAGGAAAACTATCCATTGTCATTCGGATCCAGAAAGGCAGCCCTGGGTCAGGTTTCATCTATTTATTTAACGTTATCATGGGATCACTTGCTGGAGCTGGAGGTAGAATATGTATCAGGACATGGGCAGGATTCTGAGCGCAAGCCAGCAGGTGCCACTGGGAGGACTGCAAATTTTGAGCGTCTCACTCAACGTTTTTGTATCCAAGCAAGCTTTGGCAAGTCAGAAGTACACTTTCAGCACTTTGCTGTACCCATGCCTGAAACTGACCGTTTGCATCGTGGCAACAGCCCAAAGCTGGAAGGCACAGAAGGGAAGAGTGCTTTTGCAGGTTTCCCACGTGCATCTGGGTGGCCACTGTGAGAACAGGATGAGAGATTGGTCGTTGGCCTGATTTAGTAGGCGCTTGTTTTGTTCTTAAGCATTTAAAAGGCAAAATATGCTCCAGGAGCAGAGGAGCATGCTGGACTCACAAAAATGATGCCTGCAATGGAGCCCGGGGGGGGGGGGGAAATAGGGTACAGCCTAACTCGTGTATAAACTCCAGGCCTTGAGCTGGAAATAGGATTGCCAACTGACCAAGAAAAGCACCGGCCAAATGTGCTCTTCTGCCTTTATTAGTGGCTCTACGTGCATAAAATCAACCAGTTTCTCAGCATGGGGATAACACTACCAGTTGTGAATATCTACACATCATGCTGCTGTTAAAGGCTTATAAGTGCAGCGGCTGGTTGAAAATTTGGCAGCCCAGGTTGGAAAGGGAGGGCTGGATGGGGAAATAGGAAATGTCCCAGCCTCCCATTCTGGGCAATGGCTCTTGTTGCTGAACGCTTTACAGGGCCCTGCTGTGATTCCTTGGCACAGCTTACTACTTATTGCAGGATAGTGATTGTGCCCCTACAGGTTGAGTAATGCACGGTGTAACTGACTTGGCTGTCGGTGGTATATTTTAACTTTTAACTCTCTAGAAATGGAAAATCAACAGCGCTTCTATTTATTTAATAATTTATTCCCCAGTTTCCCAAAATGTGGTACAAAAACCACTTACAAAAAAAATTCAAACATTAAAAAACCAAGACATCGGTTCTAATAAAACCTGGCAACAGTTGCTGTTGTTCCCTAAGCAGGATGCCTCTTGCTATTCAAGGCTCTCATAGTCCTGTTCTATCAATGGTTGCGATTCCTAAAAGAGCAGAGCAGAAGCACACAGATTATTATTTTTTAATATGTTGTTTACGGCGGGGGAGAAACTGAGCTTTCCTAAGTGCAATCTTGGATCTTTTGTTTAAAAAAGCACAAAATAGACGCAGGCTTAAGCATTTGCAGATCTGTTCACATGGTCATTATGGGTAATTAAGGGTTTTTAAGTTTGTTGGGGGGCTCATTTGTATATGCTCTTGGTTCCCCATATGGGCTTTATTTTAGTCTCTTTAAGATCGAGAACTGGGAGAAGATCACATTTTAATGGAAGACCTACTTGTTCTGAAAACACAAAGCCCATGACTTAGTGCAGACATGCAAACACATAGATGTCCAGACCAAAGCCACAGCTCTCCTCCCTGGTCATGCCAACTGCTGGGGCTAAGCCCTGGTTTGGCTTAGCATTAACATGTGAACTGGGCCTCTATAAAGCAGCTTTCAAGAATTAGTAAATATACCCTCGACATGAGAAGTCTCTGGCTGAACTTTCATTTCATTCACTTAGTGGCTTTAGGCGTGCCACTATTCACTGAGTCCTCTCCTTTGCAGTATAGGGATAATACTAGCCTAAGGGGAGGAATTGTAAGTGCTTTAAAGAGAGGAAAAAACTCATGCAAATATGAAGTACAACTATTGCCTTAAGAACCTACTGTATTTTATGAATGGTCAAGAAACATGCCATTTCCTTGTTCTGTATGAGCAGCCAGTGCAATAGGCATGATATAAAATTGTCCTAATTTTGACCACATTCCAGGGCAGTAGTTGTGAGCCTGTTGTTGGACTCCGTTGGCCATCAGCCCCAGCCAGCATGGCCAAAGGGCAGAGATGGTGGGAGCTGTATTCCAGCAACACGCGAAAGGCCACAGGCTCCCCTCCACTACGGTTCTTCGGGTGCTTTTTCTTGCTCTTCTGGCCCCAATTTGCTCTGCTCTGCCCTTTCAATGTTTTGAATGCCAGTGGCAGAATTCCCACCATTGTCCCAGAGCACTGGAACATCCACTCTCCGTGGTTCCCAGCCAGAAAATCCTGGAGGACAGGAGCTTTCCATTCATCTTGCAAGTCTTGATTTCTCCCACCCCTGCTTTTCTTATTTCATAGACATCCTGCTGAATCCTTCAGTACTTTTATTTAATCATTTCACTTAGGAGAATTAATTATTTCACTTGTCAGTTGCATGATTCTGGGGCTGGAAGCTTAAAAGAGCCCAGCTCCAGCCGGGGAAGAAGCAAACACAGGAGCTGATTCAGGGCAGAGGAATAGGGCATGCTGGGATTTTCAGAAGGGTCACACAAAGTGTCGGAATTCCTGGGCACTCTTCCGCTGCCCTAAAGGACGAAAGGTCAGCCATGGACAGCTTTTGCAAAAGCACAGGCCTCCTCCTTCACAGCTGCAGCTCATTAGTCCAGTGCTCCTGCAGCATAAAAGGAAGGAAATGGATTAACGTGCAAGGAACAACATAGCGGAGTGGAACAGGTGGGGCTTATGCCAGAGGTGATGTGACCAAATAAAAAGGGAGAATTTAAGTAGCATAGGCAGGAGATTGACTTGATTGGAAGGAAAGGGAGCTGGTTGGAGGAGAAAGGCTTATAGGGGACAGGGATGGGCTTGTACATCTATCTTAGGGTTTCCATATAGCTGGAATTTCCGGGACATAACCGGAATACTGCAGTCGGAAGCAGTGTCTGGGGGGAAATCGCTAAACTGCCTGGTAAAATCTGGACATATGGCGACCCACGTCAGCAGTGTCGTTCTTGGAGATTTTCCTTAAAAATAGCAGACACTTTAAAATGTCCAGATTTTTAACTGTTTGAAATATGGCAACCCTAATCTATCTGCTTGAACACAATATAGTTTCCAGCACAAACTAGTCGAATATAGAAATAGTACCTAGAGGCCTTTACCTGGGAGGAGGTGGGATCAGCTTCTAGGTTGCCGTAACAGCCTTTATGGTGACGAACCAGGTCCCCCCAGAGCACAAGATTCTTGCAGCTGGGGGAAAGGGGGAGAAAGCAGGATTTTCTCAGTGTGGTAGCTGGAGCAGGATAGGGCAGGCTCAGTGCCAGCATTTCAAATTCTGTCAGCTTGCTCCAACCTCTTTTAATTCTGCCGGTGCGCAAGAGGAGTTGCTTACCCCGGGCACTGCCCTTCGATTGGCAGGAAGTGAAGCGGCTCTTTCGCTAGAAAAGCCCGAGACAAACAAGTCATATGAGCAGCCATGGTGCAGCCAGGGTGGAAGCAGTGCAAGGGGATGTCATTGTCACCATCCTGCAGGGGGAAAAAGAAATCCAAAACACAGTCTTCAACTCCTTCTAGCTTAATCCCTACTCCAATAACAGACACAGGAGGAAACAGCACCGATTCCTGTCTCACAAAGGCGCACAGCAATGGCTGTTTCCCCCCCTACTGTCAGAGGCAGGGTGCCTCTGGGTATTACCTGCAGGGAATCACCAGGGAGGAGAGTAGTGCTGCTACGCTCAGGCCCTGCTTTTTGGCTTCCCAGAGGCATCTGGTTGGCCACTGTGAGAACAGGACTGGACCTTTGGCTTAATCTAGTAGGGCTTTTGCATTCTCCGACAGACTTCCAAGTTCCTATTGCCCCAAATTCAAATCTCCCCCAGATTATTTCAAAAGTCTGGCAACGGACACTCATTCCATAGATCTCACCTCTCAAACCATCCAGGAATGCCAGCTTCCAGCCCTCCTTCCCTGCCCCACTCACTCCAATCCATTCTCCTGCTAAAGGAGAGGCGGGGAACCTTTTCAGCCCTGATCTTTCTCTGTTCCCCTACCCCTGCGGCCCAACTTTGACAGGTGTCAGGAGATGGAGTCAGGGGCGGGCCAGCAATAGAACATCTGGTGTTAATGAAGTTAACTCTTTATCAAAAAAAAACCAAAACAATGCAGGCCTAGTGATCACAGCAACTCTTCCCAGTAGGTCTTGCCTCAAGGAGGCAATTGTGAGGACTGAAGGTCCCTGCCTCCCCACCACTCTTTAAGGCTTTGACCGCAGGTCCTTCCCCAGGAACCTGAGGCTCCTTGGTCTTGTCTCTCTTTGCTCCACCCTCTTCATTCATCTCCATGTTCTGGGAGACCAGAAGAAAGGGGGAGACTCCCTGGCTTCTTCAGCAGCCTCCCCACCACTCTGCCTCCTCTCTGCTTTTGCGTCTGGACTGCTCTCTGCCACAGCCTCTTCCTGCTCACCAAGCCTTGTTCCCTCTTCAGGTTCCGACATCTCCCAGTCTGTTCCCTCTTATCCCTCTGACCACTCACAGTCATTGCACCACCACTCCCCGGGCTCTGAGCCTTCTTCCCTTCCCCAGCTAATGCCACTCCTCTGCATCCAGCCAGTCCATGAAGATAGGTGGGTAGGATACCAAATATCCTAGACCCAGCATTACCTGGAATTTTTTCAGACAGATGCTGCAGCGTTTTGGAGTAGCCACAGTCACCTCTGAAGGTTTCACCCCCTTGGTCTTGACAGCTCGGACCTGCCCAAAAGCCACCGGCATGTGTAGCGGAGGTTCCAGGCCTGCAGGGAAGTCCCTGCAATATTCCTGCTTGAGCCAGCGAATGGTGAGGGGCAGACGACACCAAGGAGCAGTTTGGAGCATGTGGGCTAAGACACGCAGGTGGAAGTCAAACTGACGCTCCCGCGAAGTGCGGCGGGTCACGTGAGTGAGGCGGCGGGAGGAGTGCGGATGCTGCCAAGCCCACTCAAACTGTGTGGAAGAGAGAGGAAATCAAAGGAGATTGCTTAGGTTTGTGGGGGACTAGCAGTTGTGGGGAAAGGAACCCCACTGCTAAAAAGGAAAAGGAAGGTGAGCGGAAATTGAGAAGGGCCTTACCCGCAGAGCAGCCACATCAGAAGGGAAACCGTGGATGATCAGCACCATGTCCCTGCAAGGAGAAAGGAAGGAAAATTTGATTTCCCAGCATGCACAGCCTAGAAAGTCTAGTTCGCAGTATGCCCTGAAGTCTCCTCAGAATGGTTGGCCTAGAAATTGGGCATACTTAGATGGAAGACATAGACAGAAAAGGAAAATTTGAAAGTCACAGCTCAGTAATAGAATATGTGCTTTACAGGCAGAAAATCCCAAGTTCAATTTCTGATATGTCGAGTTAAGGCTGGCCAGGGAAAGCCCCCCTCCATTCACTAAGTATAAACCCTGGAGAGGTGCGGCCAGTCAGTGGTCGACAACTACTGAGCTGAATAGGCCAAAGGTCTGACTTGGAATAACCATAGCTGTCAACTTTCCCCTGTTTTTAAGGGACATTCCCTTATTCCAAATAGGATTCATCGCAAGAAAAGGGAAAAGTTGACAGCTATGGGAATAATACGGCTGCTATGCATTACCAAGGACCACGGCCGCTCGTCTTCCAAGCCCCACCGCGTCGCTTCCCGCCGTTGTGCTGATTGATGCGTCGCTCGGGATTGACAGTGAAGCCGACGTAGACTCGGCCATGGTAACGAGGGTTGGTGCAGTACAGAAGGTAGACCCCAAAGAAGTTGCACACTTCCACCACCATGGCGACCGCCGAGGGCTCAGGCACGTCCAAGGAGACCTACAAGGAAGGAGAAAGCAAGCGTTAGGCGAAGAGTCCCGCTCTCTTCTAGCGGTACCTGTTGTTCCTCTCTCACCTCAGCCCTTCCTTTGCTCCGACGCCTTCCCGTTTTCCACGCCGCTCAGCATAGGGCTGCCGCCTCTTCTCCTGGCAGGGCTCCTTTTCAAGAGATGCGTGCAGGGCAGAAATCCAGCATCACTGCCTCTCCATGGAGGGGAGACTTGGACATGTTGGGCTGCTGCTTGTCAACACAGTTCTTGGAGGAAGAGCGGCCCAGCGAGGGTTCTTTATTGCCATAGAGGGGAGAGCTGCACCTATTGAACCTCTGCCTGCCATACAGCACTACCGGAATATAGCTCTTGCTTTCGCATTTCCCATCATGCCCTGCGCCTTTCAAACAGAGGCCCCTCCCTTTCCCATCATGCTCCGCCTGAGCCCATCCGCAGTTTCCCATCATGCCCCGCACACCACTTTTCTGTCCCCAACTCGGTCCGCTTGCTACCCGTCAACCTTCCACCTTAGCTCCGGCTAACCGTTTCTTTTGCATTCTATTGGCTGCGGCGAAGACATGCCCCGCCCACGTGGGCAACCTCCCGCGAGAGGAGCGGGTGACGTCACGGGGTGTGCAGGGAGCATAGACTTATTAAGAAAATCTTTAAGAGCTCTAATCGGAACTAGTGTCAAAGAGTAGCCGAAAACATTTTTTTAAAGTCCATAATTCTACCTAAAGGCGCTTTTTCGTAACGTAGTTTTTCTTCATTTTCATCTTTAAGCTGTTTAACAGGGTTGCACTAAGATATATCTTTGTTTACATTTGAGAAAATGGCTTGCAACAATTACCAAAAAACAAACAAACACTCAGATAAACGTTTCTGAATATTTTAACGAAGCGGTGTCAAACATGGAGGCGGTTTTATATGTCTCTAGTTCATTTCTCTGCACATCTACATAGAAGCAAGCCCCAATTAGTTCAATGCGTCTGAGTCACAGGCATAGGATTGCAGCCTAAGCCTGCGATAGGCTCAGGGTGATGTCACTCTATTCCTCATTTCTTCTTTTTTGTAAGGTGATAATAATATCGATATATACTTTGCATTCAAAGTTAATTCAATTCCCCCCCCCCAAAGACTGCGGCGGTGGAGCAGCTCTAATTTTTTCTTTCTCTACGGTAAGATAAATTACGCGGAAGTGATGCAGGCACGCACGACTTTAGGTCGATGTGATTGGTTAGAAGAGACCAGGGGCGGATGTGACGTAAGCCATAGGCGGAAGTGGGGCGTTTGGGGGTTCTCTTTCATCTCAGGCGCTTCCCTGGGCAGGATGGAGGCGTCTGGCGCTCTCAGCGTGGAGGCCTTGCGGGAGCGGCTGCTCCAGGGGCTCGAGGCCGAGCATGTGGTAAGCGAGGCAGCCCCCCAGGGACCTTTGACCCGCCCCTCTTTCTCTGAAAAAGAAGCCGCCGCTTCCTTTGTTGGAAGAGCCAGTCTATCTCCTTTCCCTGCGTGGCTCCTGGACGCACTTTATTCTCTCCCAGCGCCAGCCTGGTCCGGGTTTGCCCAGAAGGGAGGGCTGCTGTGTTTAGTGAGCTTACTCCGAGGAAAGTGTGCACAGAAATATAGCCTCACACTAGTTAGCTGTCAGCTGCAAATCTTGGCAATTAAAATATTGGGAGGAGTGCAAGGAGAGAGATAAGTAATGCATCTGATAGATATTAAATTTTGTCTAAAATGAGATCAAACCAGAACGACTATTACCTATATTCTAGGACCTGTGGGACACCTTTTAGCATTGTCATAAGCATTGTCTGCTATTCCTAAGTGCTTTCCACTGAGCTTGCTGGGGTTTGCTTTCTATAAGTGTACCTAGGATTGCACCCTTGACCAACTTTGGGTGGTTCTGTAGTAAGATTAAGAGAAGTGGGTGTACCCTTCTTAGTAAGGAGTGGACGGTCACTGTTTCTGTTGCACACCTTGGTACGCATTATGCACACACCTTGGTACTTGGCTTGCTTTGTATTTTCACGACACGCAGGTACCTCACCCTGAAATGAATTTGCAAGGGGAGGGGTGGCTTGCATTGACTCCTCTTCTAAACTCTGTATCAATCAACCTTTTCCTCATCCCATTACACAAGGAAGTGGAAGACACAACCCCTGGACGCTGTGCCACAAGCTTCAAAGTCCTGGTAGTTTCCCCACGATTCCGAGGAAAAGCCCTGTTGCAGCGGCATCGGTAAGTAGGAAGAGGATGAGTTAGCATAGCTAGGGGGCCTCTCTTCTCCTCTCACTGGTTGGCAGTGTCTCTTTAAAGACTCAGATTCTTAAGTCAAAATACTCCCAAATAAAGTATTCTTTGTATCTCACCCGCTCTTGTCAGTGCTACAGCTTCATGTGCCGTTCCTTACCCAGCAACTTCTCCCTTCCATGATTGTTTCATTCTTGCATTTACTTACATTTCTATCCCACCTTTGCTACAGGGACCTCAAGGTGGATCACATGCCCCTTGCCTGATTTTACTTTCACAACCACCATGTGAAGGAGGGTTAGGCTGAGAGTGACTGGCCCAAGGTCATTCCGTGAGCTTCATGGCACAGCAGATTTTTGAATCTGGGTCTTCTCCTAGTACAGTGATGGCCAAACTTGGCCCTCCAGCTGTTTTTGACTACAACTCCCATCATCCCTAGCTAACAGAACTAGTGGTCAGGGATGATGGGAATTGTAGTCCCAAAACAACTGGAGGGCCAAGTTTGGCCATCACTGTCCTAGTCCAACACTCTTAGCTCTTACACCGGGCTCATTACACCCTTGCCTACATCACTTAACACACTGCACTTGTAACAAAATTCCAATCCGTTCACAATGAATTGTGTATATCTCAAAAACACACTCACTGACATTTTCCGTATCCTTGAAATTTATTAAATTGATTTTCTGATTTTTCATTAATGTGATCAAAGTGGCTAAATCAGAGCTGCCTAAGGTTTAATTACGTTAAACCAAATAGCACTTTATAAATATGCAAGACTCAGGAAATGTTTTACAAACTTTGTCCATAAAAACATGGTCAGTGATTATTTTCTGGAAAACTTGGAATCAATAAAATGCCTTAAGTAGAGGGGGCTCTTATCTGGAGTTAGCCATTTGAGTTGTACAGTGGTACCCCGCAAGACGAACGCCTCGCGAGACGAAAAACTCGCAAAACGAAAGGTTTTTTCGTTTTGGAGTTGCCTCGCAAGACGAATTTCCCTATGGGCTTGCTTCGCAAAACGAAGCTTGCCCCGGGGACAGCGGGTCTTCTCTTTTGAAGCAAGGGGCGGCGGGGAGAAGCGATCTTCTCCCTGCAGCCCCAGGTCCGGGGACAGCGGGAAGCGCTTCCCGCTGCCCCCGGACCTCTTTTGAAGCAAGGGGCTGCGGGGAGAAGCAATCTCCCTGCAGCCCCTTTCTTCAAAAGAGGTCCGGGGGCAGCGGGAAGCGCTTCGCGCTGCCCCCGGACCTCTTTTGAAGAAAGGGTTTGCGGGGAGAAGCGATCTCCCCGCAGCCCCTTGCTTCAAAAGAGGTCCGGGGGCAGCGGGAAGTGCAGCGCTTCTTCCCCGCTGCCCCCGGACCTCTTTTGAAGCAAGGGGCTGCGGGGAGATCGCTTCTCCCGGTGCTCCGAAGCGGGGCGGGGGGCGGGAACACCTGCCCCAGCTGTTCCGAAGCGGGGCGGGGGGCGGGAACACCTGCCCCAGCCGCCCCGCTTCGGAACGCTGCTCCGAAGCGGGGCGGGGGCGGGAACACCTTCTGAAGGCGGGCGGGGGGCGAAAGTCTTTGTCCCCCCTGCCTGCCTTCCCAGGGGCTTTTAAATCGCCCCGGACAGGGGAGAAGTCCTCCGCTGTCCCGGGGTTTTTTAAAATGCTGGGGGTGGGAAGAAAAGCCCTTGTCCCCCCCCCCCAGCCTTCAGAAGATGTCGGGGGACAGACTGTCCCCGGACCTGGTCTGAAGGCGGTTTCCCTAGGAACGCATTAATTGATTTTCAATGCATTCCTATGGGAAACCGTGCATCGCAAGACGAAAAACTCGCAAGACGAAGAGACTTGCGGAACGAATTAATTTCGTCTTGCGAGGCACCACTGTATTTAATAAACAAAACTAAATATGCATGTCATGTTAGGCTTACATGTGGTATATTTTTCTCTTCCAAAAGCACTTCAATGATTGTATGTATTATTGATCCCCACCCCCCACCCCCCAGTGTTGCTTGAATGTTCTATTCAAACAGACTGAAAGCTTTACTTGGAAATTTTATTTATTGGAGTACTTGCAAATGTTCAGACATAACAATTCAATAGCATAGACTTCCCTTACATTGTTTAAATTTTAGGGATGGGGGAAATGAAGGCACTGAAAACTAACATACTAACAGCCCAAAGTGCTGCGTATTAGATACAGATGTTTCATTGTATAGTGGTATGAAAAAGTTAATTACGACTTTGAAGCCAACCAATTTGACTGGTATTGTACGGATTCCCCACATTACTAATCACATCTGCAGCCATTCATTTTTGGAAATGTCAAAAATTTTCACAGAGAAGAGTGGTGAAACAGTTTCCACACCACACCATTGACTTCTTGAATTAATTGGTTTGATTGTGTGCGTTAGAAGTTGTTGCTGGTAGCTAAAAATGGCCAGAGTGGTAATTTAAAAACTTACATGACTAAGATGCAGTCTAGAAGCAAGAATGCCCTTGGATTTTTGCCTATTTCCATCTCCTCTCCCCACCTTCCCTAGGCTGGTCAATGAAGTCTTAGTGGAGGAGTTGAAGCACATTCACGCCTTTGAGCAGAGAACGCTAACGCCAGAGCAGTGGGCGAAAGAACAAGAAGCTAAGTGAGAGAGGAGCTCCTCTGCCCTGGGAAAGAAGGCGGCGGCAGCCCAGAGACCAAAACAAACCCCCAAGGGAATGGGAGAGGCAGCTGTGGAGCAAACATATGCAGGTGTGGGACCCACCCTGGTCTCTCCAGTGGGAATACTAGGAGGACTTGGAAGAGCATGTAGCAGAAAATAAAATGTAAAACCAGTTTCCTTGTGTGTTATATTAATCATTCCTACCTGTCGGACTCTGCTCTGAGCATCTCTGAAGCCAAATTCTCTAAACAAGGATAGGGAACGTGTGACCCTCCAGGTGTTGCTGGATTACAAATCCCATCATCCCTGGCCATTGGACATCCTGGCAAGAGCTGATGGGAGTTGGAGTTCAGCAACATGGAGGCTCATAGGTTTTCCACTCCTGCTTTGACAATACCTTCCTATTCTGCGTGTTTCAGATTTTTAGGGGGTGGCAAAGGGAATGGGGCACAAGTAATTTTTTCCTTTATCTGTGGGTGAAAAGGTTCCAGCTACATTTTTTAGTAAGTGTGCAAACTAACACTTTGTTTTTGTTGGCAGGAGATCATTGCTTGATCTCTTCTCTTTCTCTCCCACCCACCTGCCATTGATTGTTAAAAGAAGTCTTGGCCCTTAAAGAAGCGGTAAATGAGGTGGGATTGTTCTTGCGAATATAGAGTAACATTTTAAAGTCCCAGGAGATAGAAGGGACCTCAAGGGTCATCTAGCCCAACCCCCTGCAATGCAGGAATCTTTTGCTCAACATGGGGCTCAAACTCACAACCCTGAGATTAAGAGTCTCATGCTCTACTTACTGAGCTAGGGAGACAGAGAGAGGAGGGCAGCTGGGTGTAAAACAGTGATTCCCGAACTTTCCCGACCACTTGAAAATTGCTGAGGCTCTTGGTGGACCACTTAACGAAATTTCCACCTGTTGTAGCAATTGTAATGTGTTGTGTTAGGGACTGCAGTTTGGGAACCCCTCTTATGCTGCCCTCTAGTGGTTAAACAAAACAACTGTAGAAATACGGCTTGGTTGTGACTGGCTACTGTACGTACTCCTATGACAAAAAATGGGAATAGTAGGGTTTTGATTGTGTTTGCTGTCCTCTGGGTGCTTAAAAGAAGAGCTTGTATTATCTGATTGCATTCTGGACTGAGGGGATGGGGAGGTCAGGCCACTTGGTATTATTAATTTCTAGCCCACCTTTCTGGAGGAGGACTCCGTGATGTTTAAGAAGAGGTTAAAAATAAGTACTAGGCAAACTCCACTAGTACTGCCACACAATATAAGAAAACTTGATTGATCGTCGTGAGTTTTGACTAATATTCATATAAACTTGCATATGACAATACTTCTAAAGAAACAAGCGTACTTTATTAGGTAATGCACACTTGCGGTTGTTGCAGCATACATCTTAAAAAGATATTTCCCTTCTCACACATAGGAGGGAATTTGTCTTCTAAGAGAGCCCTTGCTACCTGCTTTTTAAAAAGAAGTACTTATTCACCCCACCCTCTGCAAGTTGCTGGCCAATAGAAATGTACCCCGGCCTAGTTAACCAAAATGTTCAACTGATTGTCAGTGAAACATTGCAGCCCTGGTTAAAACGTGAGACAAAACCACTGCAGGAAGATGGTCCTACAGCACTTCTACAAAAATCCTGAAGGTGGGTAAAGTTTTCTCAGAGGAGGCAGCAAGATGGAGGCGGTGCCATGCAGCTAATCTGGGAGCTGGGAGGCAATGCGGAGAAGGACGCCGGCAGGCCGTGGGGCAGAGAGGTGACTGGCGTGCAAGAACTTGGCAAGAGGGTGAGCTTAGTGCTGCCCAGGCAGAATCAAGGCAGCAGGTGGAACCTGGCTAGCCAAAAGCAAAGCCCATTTGAAACTGGCAGGCTGACTTTCTGCCCTGAGTTTGGGGGTGGGTGGTGCTTAATAATGCCCTGAGGATCCACCCATTTAAAAACTGAAGGGTTTAAAAAAGACCAATGAAACAAAGTCCAGTATGACCGATGGAGAACAGCTATTGGTTGGGTGGCAGTGGAAGGGCGGGTGCTATTTCTTCACAATCTGCTCCAGCTCTGAGATGCGCCGTTCCTGTTCTGAGACAGTGGCTTGAAGCCGCTTCAGGTCCTCCGAGAGCTGCTCCAGAGCTGGACTCTGTGGGAAAACACAAGGCAAGCTTCAGTTCTGACCCACAGCAACCGGTTCTTCCAGCTCTGACTCTGTCCCTTATTCTGATGACCCTCGGCCCAGACCCACTGGCCCAGTTCTGGTGGTGGCCCATAATCTAGATCTTGGGCTCTCTCCCCTTCTTACCCCTGGCGCTGTCCCTTCGTGGGAATGTTGGCTTCTTTTGGGCCCTTGAAGGAGGGTCTGGTTGACCTTGAACTCTCTGGTCTTCTGGGGCGTGTAGCCGTCCTTGAGGGAGATGAGAATGGGGCTGGCGTTCTTCCCCGACAGCCACTCTTGGGAGGTCAGGGCAGCATCTGGGCCAGCTGTGTCAGGATACAGGTCCTCTTGGAACAAGTCTGACTGCAGAGAAGGCACACAAAGACACAGGCTGAACAGAAGGGGCAGATAGATCTAAAAGAGACCTCCCACTCTGTTATTGGGGAAAGAGAGCAGCAGTTCCTTTCCCTCAGGAGAACTCCTCCCGGGCTTCTGTCCACCCTTCTGTCAAGGATTTCCTGAAAAAGTCCCTCCAAACTTCATTTATTTTTATTTATTCCATGGCATTTACATACCGCTTGAAAGAAAAGGAAAAACCCCCAAGTGGTTTATGAAAAGTTGAGAACAACAAATCCAAACTCAAATGTCAAGAGGGTAAAATGGATGCCTCAATTACATAGAACAAGGCTAGAGAATTATTTAGGGGCCACATTCCCTTCTGGGAAGCCTTTGAAGAGCCGCATGCTAGAGGGGGGAGGGGCCAGAGACAGAAGTTGAGTTTCTGCAAAGACACACTGTGGATCTCCCCATCCTCCACGATTTACAGAACCCGGGAATCTCAGCTTACCTTCCGAGGCACAGTCATTGCAATGGGTTCACATTTCCTCTCGTGGAGCTTGTAAAACCTGGGAGAGGCAATAAACACTTCTAGTAAGGATAAGCCTTGGAGGGGAGGGAGACAAATGCCCCTAAACGAAAGCCAAAGAATCCTAGATGTTTTGTTTTTGCCTTGATCAGGGAGGCAGGGCGGTGCAGTGGTTAGAGAATCATTGACCCAACATGGTACTGGCTGGGCTGATGGGAGTTGTAGTCCTAAACATCTGGACGGAGGGCGGATTGGTGTTTCAGACCAGGACTAGCAAAATGGGGGTTCAAATCCCCACCCAACTATGAAGCTCACTGGGCCAGTTACTATTTCTTAGCCCAGGAATGGATAACCTGTGTCCCTGTGGATGTTGCTGGACTCCAGCTCCCATCAGCCCCAAGCCAGCATGGCCGATGGTCAGGGGTGATGGGAGTTGCAGTCCATCAACAAATAGAATCCAACGGGGCAGCTAAGTTTACCTGGCAGGGGTGCTGGGGGAATAAATTGAGGCAGGAGGAAAGGGACCGGGAATGCCCTCCTTTGGGTGCGGGGTGGGAAGGGGAAGAAACACAAACGCATTCACAAAATACCTGGCAATCTCGCACTTGCTGACATCCAAGCCTCGCTTGGGCATCCAGCCTCCTCCTCGCTGCGACTCCTTGGAGGTGAACATGGATAAGTAGTGCACAAAGGGCGCCTCCCCCGTGAGCTCAAAGTAACGGATGCTGCTGTCTCCCTGCAACAACACAGGTAAATACAAGGGTTTGATTCATCCTCATCATTCCAGAGCTTTCCCAACTGTAAAAACCCCTTTTCCTCACTGTGAGCTGAGACACACTTCTAACAATTCCAGTGAAGGATGCGAAATTCTGCCCTCTCTTCAGAAGAAGTTTCTGTTCCCCTCGTCCTCTCTTGAAATGTCAGTTTCAAGCTCTCCCCTGCTCTCTTCCCTCAGATCACCACAACCCCCTCGATTAGCATCACAGAAATCGTGAACAGCTCCTCCGGAGTTCTGCTTCCAAACACTGACAGCCCCGTCCATCCAGGACTCACCTTGCCAGTCAGGTAAACCACGTTGGTGTCTGGATCATAGTAAGGCAGAAGGACTCCGCTGCTTGTGTCTAGCTCCTGGAGGGTTAATGGCTCCTCAGGTTTCCTCTGCAGAGTAAAAGTGAGATAGCAAGTTAAATTTAAGTGGGTGGGACTGAGAGTCCAAAGAGGAAGAGAGACTAGAAATCCCAAGTTGAAGGCAATTCTGCTTATGCAGGAGAAGCATATATTCTCATGTGGTAGGTATCCCCATCGCAGGAAGAAGGGGTTCTCGAACCACAAAACACGGGGTTTTATCCAGCAAGGCTCTACTCACTGAGATTAAGGGACATAAGTTAGCCACGTGTATTGACTTCGGTAGGCCTACACTGAGGAGGACTAGATTGGAGATGGTTGCAGGCTCATAGCACAGTAGCCAAGAGACTCAGGGCTTTTTCCCAGCCAGAACTCAGTTCCAGCACCTCTCAGGTGGGTTCCATTGCCATTATAAGAGAATAAGCAATCGTGATGGACTTTTTGGAGCTGGCCGACCTGACTGGAAGAATCCGCGAACAGAAAGAGGAGGAGTACCAAGAAGAATGGAAGAAATTTAAGGATTATTGAGTAAAATATTCTAAGATAATGTAAGTAGCACTATTTGTGAATACCAAATTGGCTTAGGAGTTAAATGTTTTAAATTGCATAATACTATGGATAGAAATGAATATGATAAGAAAGAAAGATGTTAATTGACTAAGTTAATTTCATTGGAAATTAGTATTGGACAACTGCTACAATGAGTCATGTGGAAACTCAGCTAGAGGGATTTGAGGAAGTCATCTAACAATGGTAACAAAAATGGGATTATAATAGTTAGGATTAACGTTTGTATGTTTTTTATATTGTAATTTTTTTTCTTTTGTTTTCGTTTATGTTTGTTATAAATTTGGAAAATCAATAAAAAAAATTGGAAAAAATAAAGAAAAGAGGATAAGCATTCATGGTGAGTTCCGGCACCTCTTTTTCCAGAAAAATAGCACTGAAGAGACTGAACTCTGAATTAGGAGACCACATCTCCAGCAGAGGAAGGCAGTTTTAGGTGAGCAGCCTCAGTACCAACACTCAGTCTGTAATGTGGGCATAACAGCTGGTCTGTTTTACAGAGGTTTTTGTCAGAACCGCTGACAAAATTAAGGGGAACTACATGCTTCATGAGCAAACAAAAGTGGAAAATAAATGCTACGTTATTCAAAAATCTTGTTCAAAAGAAAGTTAATGAGCAATAACTAGAGTACCTGTGATAACACATGCAATTCCCCCAATCGTGTGTGTGTGTGTGTATGTGTGTTTCTGAGTGCTAATTTGTCACTGCATCTGTGGGGACTGACGTCAACGAAAGCTTAAAGGCTGTTAGTGGCCTTAAGGTGCCACAAGACACCTCGTCGTTTTCACTGCAACAAACCAACATGCCTACTACTCTTTTGGAATCTGAAATGTGTACTACTTGTCTTTCAAAAGGTTTTCTTTGTTTAATTATGTAGAGGAGGAGGGCACAGGTGCCCCAACAATATATATCCTTTTATTAGCAAGCCTCCCTTGAAGTAGGGGTGGGTTTCCCCTTCTCCATTACGGCAACGAAAGGTACATATCCTGACAATCGGAGAGGACAACCCTCCTTTCTTCTCACCAGGTCCCACAGCGCCACTTGACGCTCACTCATGCGGCTGAAGCCCGTTGTGAAGAGCTTTCCATCGTTCACAGTAATCGCCCGGACAGGACGCGAGCCCTCGTGGGGGCGGGGCAGCTCCTGTGGTGGGAAGAGGAGGCAGGAGGAAGCATCAGATACAGCCAAGACTTTAGCCACAGCTATTCCAGGTAGGCTCCGCCCACACCTATAAAGTGCCACTCGCTAGGGAGATGGGCTGCATTTCCTCCCCACCATGCCTGATGGGTGTCCCTTGCTCACAGCTTTACAGATTCAGGACTCTCCAGTTAAATGGGTTGGCACCAGATACCCGATGAAGCATCTCACCCAGTTTAATCAATTTATGGTCATGGAAGATGTTGCAACAGCTGCAATCCAAGATTGTTTCCCCCCCCCCCCTCTCTTAAAGCACGAGGCAGAGTCGTGGGTGATTTTTCTATAGGTGGCCAATAAGCTTTGACAAAGTGGAGCATTCCATGCCCACTGAGCATGCTCAGTCCTAATTACACTACCTGGGACAGGGGAGTGTTTCGGATGTATTTCCGTAAAGGTGGTTTTTTTTGTACTTCTGCAAACATCCACCCCCCCCCCCCCACTACTGCAAGCTCCCTCTTATGCATGGGTGGTGCTGTTGGAGTGGCATTGGAAAATCAAGATCACTGTAAGTATTATATATGATATTGCAGGGGGTTAGACTAGTATTGATTTACCGTATTGGCCTGAATATAAGCCTCACTTTCCCCCCAAATTCTAACCATGAAAAGTTAAAGTGCAGCTTAAATTCACAACCTTTTACGATATCGCTGCTGAAACAGACATACGGTAAAACGGAACGGGTATGAGTACCTGCGGAATTTTAAGGGAGCGGCTTATATTTGGGGCAATACGGTATTATTATTTAGCTTGTATCGACTGTATTTGTTATCACTTCTTTTTGGAAAATTCAATAAAAAGCTGTTAACAACAAAAAATGTATTCTGTGTGGGAGTTAAGAATGAAGCCTGCATATAAGCCAGGCTTCCTCAAACTTGGCCCTCCAGATGTTTTGAGACTACAATTCCCATCATCCCTGACCACTGGTCCTTCTAGCTAGGGATCATGGGAGGCCAAAAACATCTGGAGGGCCGAGTGTGAGGAAGCCTGATATAAGCTGTGGGACCTCTGGTTCCCAGATCAAGCAACTGGGGGCAGCTAACTTCATCTGGCCCTGCCTTGTAGGATTCTGCTGTTGACAGATCAAATTCTGGGATGGAGGGACCCTTTAGCTTGGCTTAGGGAATTATTCACTTGGTCTTGTATACTGATCTAGATTTGCCCCTCCTGCTGCCACAGGACACAGACTTCCCCAGCTTGCAGTTCATACTTACATTGGCAACGGCGCCTCCCGCTCGCGGGTCAAACACCCGGACGCGTTTGTCCCGGCAGGCCGTGCACAGCAGTGACCCGTCCTGGTTCCAGGCCGCGCTGTAGATGGCGTCTGGGTGCATCTCGTCCATGGAGAGGGCTGCCTGCCCGACCCCCACGTCCCAGACTGTCACTGCATTGTCACAGCCTGCAAAAGAGAGAAAGGCCATCGATAACAAAGGACTGGCAATGGAAGGGAGAGAGGGTTGTGCGCCAGCCAGATTGCGAGTGCGCCGCCTCCGTGAGCCCGCCGCGCACCTGCCACTCGTTACCTGCGCTCAGCAGGAGGTTCTGCGCCGTCGGGTGCCACGTGACAATCCCCACCCGCTTGGAGTGGCCTTCGAGGGTCACCAGAGGATCGCTCAAGGACCGAACGAGGCCGGCTTCAGGCACTGCCCAGACCTGGAAGCAAGGCACCAAAGAGAATGGAGGGCATCAGGAGCAAGAGGCAACCCCCTTCGTTGCTCCCAGCCATGCCTAGCCCATACCTGTATCCCCTCCACTTTTGCCCATCTGCAGGGGCAGCCAGACCCATAAGCAAACCAGGAAATGGCCTGTTGAGGACTATATGTTTGCCAGTGTGTGTGTTCTGGGTGAGAAACGCCCCTGGGGTGTCAGAGAAGCTTTTAAGGCACACTCCTTGAATTATTGCACCATGCCATTCCCTGCAAGGTTCTGCAGGGCGCGACTCAGATCGCTATTTATTTGGGCTTGCAGGGGGTAGGAATAAATCCTAATAAGGGGGACAGCCCTTCTCACCTACCAGATGAATTCTTTTCTAGGTGACCTTTGGGTTGTTTTCAACTTTCACTCGGGGAACAGCCGCTGAAATCAATGGATCTAACTTGGTGATGGCCATTTACGGATCCATTCATTTCAATGGGTCTACTATGAGTAAAAGTTAGTTGAAGACAACCCTTCATCTCCCCCTTGAAGATCCGCCCCCTTGACTTTTGGAACCCTTTCATGGATACTTGGCTATAAGGTAAAGGACCCCAGGACGGTTAAGTCCAGTCAAAGGCAACTATGGAGCTGTGACGCTCATCTCGCCGAGGGAGCCGACGTTTGTCCACAGACAGCTTTCCGGGTCATGTGGCCAGCATGACTAAATCGCTTCTGGTGCAATGGAACACCGTGACGGAAACCAGAACACACGGAAACGCCGTTTACCTTCCCGCCGGAGTGGTACCTATATATCTACTTGCAGTGGCATGCTTTTGAACTGCTAGGTTGGCAGGAGCAGGGACCGAGCAACGGGAGCTCACCCTGTTGCGGGATTCGAACCGCCGACCTTTTGATCAGCAAGCCCTAGGCCAGGGGTCTGCAACCCGCAGCTCCGGAGCCGCATGTGGCTCTTTTACACCTTTGCTGCGGCTCCGGGGCGGATACTAGCGAGGGGAGGAGGCGCATTGTGCGCCCTGACACTCCCCACTGTGGCGGGCGCTGTACTGGCTGTGACGTCGCATGGGGGCGGTGCGTGCGTTAGTCACGCACCGTCCCGACGTCACCTTCCTGCCCGCCCGCTACATTGTAAGGGGCAGGTACGCTGGTCACTGTTTTGAAGGGGAGTGAAGAACACACACACACAAAAAAAGGTAACTTGTTAATTTAACGTTTATTTCTATGAGGAGGAGTAATTCTGAGGGGTCAAACAAAGAAATAATAAAAAAGTGACAAAAAATTATTTTTATAATAACGAGTTTTGCGGCTCCCAGTTTTTTTTTCTTCGGAAACGGGTCCAAGTGGCTCTTTTTGTCTTAAAGGTTGCAGACCCCTGCCCTAGGCTCAGTGGTTTAGACCACAGCGCCACCCGCCTCCCTGGAGTGACAAAGGGGAGGGTAAAAAAAAAACCCCTCAACCTGCCCAGGTTCCGTCAAGCACTGCCCACCAGCGCCCCTGTCTGGAAGCACCCTAAGCTCCTCCCCCAACATCTCCCTCTAAGCCCCACCCACTTGTCTCCGTCCACCCTGCTCTTGGCAAATGAGCCCTGCTCCTACCTTCCCCCACCCCCATCCCTTTCCCCCATCCAGCTGCTCCCACTCACCATAACGCTGCAGTCCTCAGATCCGCTGGCAATGATGTGGTCGTTGTGGGGGCACCACTCCACATCCAGCACGGGGGCTGTGTGACCCGAGACCACCGGGGCCGCCTTATCCAGGCGGCCAGTCTGCAAAAAGGAGGAGGGGAGAGAGGGCCAAGTGAGTTTGACTGGATATACTTCAGGGTCAAAAAGCCAATACTTCATTTAAATCTCTTACTTATTTGCTAGCAGCCAGACTTGTGATAAGCCTGGCTTTGGGGGGAAACTTGAAAGGGGCACCCATATCTAATTGACTTAATAGAGTTTGGCAGCTGGCCCCAGTAGAGAAAGTGGCCGACAAAGAGATTGAGACATAAAAGACTCATTTACAACGGAAGGGCCCTGTTCTTCTGATTACATAAATAATAAAAACAACCCTGAACTTTTGCAGACATCCAGATTTTGGGGGGGTTGTCCCAGGTCAGTAGTTCTCAAAGGGTGTGGCAAGAGAGGATGGCAAATGTGGCAGGAAGATTCAAGGAGAATCAAAGAAACTTTTAAACAATTCGGTAATATAGTATATTCAGTAATATAGTATAGTATAGCCAGGGCCAGATTTAGGTTTGATGAGGCCCTAAGCTACTGAAGGTAATGGGGCCCTTTATCTGTCCAGCTGTCCTTTGTCAATTGTCAATTGTCGCTGTTTTGTGTTGAATATATGCTATATGGTAATTTATGGACCTAATAGGTATCTAATGCCATTTGCTGTATGTAGGTATTGTTTTATTTGGTTTTTTTATCTTATATTTTGGAAGTGTACATCCAGTTTTCCCCCCCTTTAATTTTTTGGGGGGGCCCCAAGAGAGTGGGGTCCTAAGCTATAGCTTGTTTAGCTTATACGTAAATCCGGCACTGAGTATAGCATCAAAATGATTTTTTTGGGAATATACAACCAGAAGCAGTATCAACTTTGGTGCTGCTAATACAGCCGTTTGACTTCACCCTGAGAGGCACACTCCATTGTTTCTTGAGAAAGACAGGTGCCAAGAACAGCTAGGAGTTGTATTTCTCACTAATAAAAATTTCGTTGTGACACTGAAAGTGTCGCCCAGAGAAAAAAAGTTGGAGAACCAATTAATTCACAAGACAGTTAAAATCCCACAAATGAACGGTGTTTATTTCCAGTGCCTCTCAATGAAACTAAAGCACTGTCTCCCCCTCTGGTTATGGGCCTGCAATAAACCACCTTACACAAACTACCTGGCAGGTACCAGCCTTCCCCACCCCCCCCAACTCCATCCCTGTTATAGACATGTAGGAGATTCCACAAAACATGCAAAGGTTTGGAAATCCAGAATCAGCTCGCCCCAACACAAGCATCTATAACGGCAAGGAAGAAGTAGGAGTCCTAGACTCCAAAATTCCCCCAGTGCTGACTTGCCAGCATAGTTCCCCCTTCTTCCTGGCAGTTCTTGGCTGCCTTCCCTGACTTAACAGCAGGCAGAAATTGTTCTCAACTGCTTTCCAGTGTTGGCAGATGGCACAGGTTCAAGTTTCAAGCAGAGTTGGGGAGGCATTCCAGGTAAGGCCCCAACTCTGATGTAACTCATTCCAGTGGTGGCTCTCCAATCCAGATCAGGGTTTCTCAGACTTTAGAGCCGAGATGTGGAACCCGGTGGCCCTCTTGACAACTCTGGACTACAATTCCCATCATCCCTGGCAACTTGCCATGCTGACTGGGACTGATGGGAGTTGGAGTTCAATAACACCTGGGGCAGGACCTAGGTTCCCCATCCCCCGCTTGTAGAGATGAAGCGTATTACATTATGAAGATTAAGCACATGACTTTTCTGCCATGATGCAGTGCTCGCTCCAGAATTCTGAGGGGTGAGATTTGGCCGCTGCCCAATCACTTGCCCTCTCCTTGCAGGCCAAAAGGCACACCTGTTCCTCAGAACAGGCTTCCACAAGCTGGCGCCTTCCAGACATTTTGGACCATAATTCCCATCAGTCCCAGCTGTGGAACAAACAGGCAAGGCAAGTGGAAGATGCAGTTGGATCTCCTCACTCTTGGAGCCAGGGGGGTCTGGGGGTCCACAGCAGTGGCGACCCCTGACACTGGCCCCACCCTGAAATATTATTTGCAGGAGTGCAATCCCTTTTCAAAAAGCTTAGGAGCCGACAAGACTGCTTCTCTTAAAACCTATCTTCATTTAAAGTTTTAAGGCTTTTATCTTTGGGGTTTGTTTTTTAATGGTGATAGTTTGCTGCATGTTTGCTTTTAAATGGTTTGTGGGTTTTAGCTGCGTTTCATGTACAATTTCATCTGAACACTGCTTGGAGAGCTCTTTGATCAAGCACTTTATAAATCTTCTGAAGAAATAAGCTTTTTGCCCCAGGAGCCAGCTAAGAGAAGAGGCGATGGCAGCAGGCCAAGTGCCGGCTGTCAGGCCCTGTCCGAAGTGCCAGTGGCTAACTGGGTGGCTGGATTTTTGCAACCCTCCTTGCCAAGTTCTCCTTTCTACTTCTTTGCCACCCACCCCGCTTCAATACTTCCCTTCCTTCTTCAGCTCCTTTGCGCAAAAACAGAGAGGCATTTGCCACCAATTCTCCTCCCCCCAAAACCACACAGCTCCACTTCCAGCCTGAAAGAACTGCAGAGTTGTCAACGTTTCAACCAGCCTCTGCTCCTGTGCCTTGAGTGAAAGGTTGATCTGCAGATATCACTGCCACTGTCAGCTATTTTTATCTATTCAATTTAGGCACCGCTTCTTAGCAAGCTGAATCACAGCAGCAAGTGATCACGTTTATCTCCATGCTGTGAAAACCTCCGCTTCCTGGCATCAGCCTGCTATGAAATGCACAACAACAGGCCTGGCTGCCTTTAGGTGGTCCCCCTCCCCCCAATCTTTCTCTTTTAACCTATTTTCTACTCTCTTTTTTCATTATTTCTTTCTCTATTTCTTCTCTCCCCCCCCCCCCCTTTATGTTTTTAGATAAAAGTTTTAGTTTGGTTTTTAAAAGGGGGGTATTAAGTTTTGTATTTTTCTCTATAAACCTTCATAAAATTTATTTTTTTAAAAGGATCTTGCAACCCTGGGCTACCCTTTCAAAGGTATGTGACCCACAGATTTGACCGCAGTGCTGCTTGGTGCCCATTGGGCTTAGCAGGGCAGACAGCAGGGGAGCTGACAGTAGGTGGCGCCAGAGCCAATGGCATGCAGTTCTGCCCCCAGCTAGGCAGACAAGTGGTGATTGGCTGAGGGCAAACTGAGAATTTGGTGAGCCCCATTCGCTCTAATGGACCAGCCTCTGTTGTCTGATCAGCCTTATTGGGCTTAAGCTAGCCACCCACACTTGGACTCATGCCACATATCCCAATGGCTGTTCTAGATCGCCACTCCAGCCTTCTGCACATTGTAAATGCCAGCTCTGCAATCTGTCTCCCTCCCTATTGCTTCTTCTGGGACCGAGTTTCTTCTGCTTGTGACCACCAAGAGATTTGCTTGTCCCGTCCACCCAATAAATGGGCTGGAACCGCAACCTGGGTGGGAGTCCAGCAACCAAGTAAGGAACAATGGGCCAACGTCAAGGGCCATTTGCCCTGCTGGAAAGGGGATCAGCCTCACTGGGATCAGCAACGCTCACATGGCTTCCCTCTCGCACTTCCCCTCCTCCCCTCTCCCCCATTTTGTCGCTCTCAGGAGTGTGAATCCGCTCCTCGTTCCCATATCACGCTGGAGTCATGAGACACTTGTGTCCTAGGGGCAAACACAAGATCGTCGCAGAGGAAAATGTGGAGGGGCGAGGAGGCCCAGCCTCAGCTTTGAGCCTCAACTTAGTGGCCAAATAAAAAATGAAGAAGCATTTTTTTTGGGGGGGAGGAGGGTCCTTGAGCGTGTTGTGACTAGACTGAACCACACAAACCCACACACATTGAGAATTACAGGGGCATTGTCAGAAGCATTAACCTACCAAGACCTCAAATGTGACAAAAAGATAGAAAATGCCCCAACCAAACAGGAGGGGAAGAGAGTCACTTGTAAAACATGAGGTTTGGGGATCAGGCAAAAGCCAGACATCTAACAATGGCAATTGGTTTCACTGGAAGAACTGGAAAGGACGTGAGGCCTAGAGAAAGGCTGAATCCATCACTTGTTGGCTTCCATTTCTGGGGAATGGTGCAGAGGGGTTTATGGGGTGGCAGTAAAGGGGAGCGAGTTAGGGGGAGCATGGAACTGGGGCACAGGCAGAGACAGGGCAGGCCGAGAGAGCTTCATTAGTTACCAAGCGCTCTCCCGATTTCCTTCCCCTCTCTGCCTGCCCCAAACCCACTTCCTCTTTCTCAAGGCCCCATTTCCGCAGCAGGTTCAAACTTCAGGCCATTTAAGGCAAAACAAAAAACCTGTCGAAAGAGATCTGTCGTTTCGGCAGTTTCACAAGTTCCCCGTCCCTCCTCCTCTGTGCCATCTTCAGAGCGCCACCCCGGAAAGACACGGGGGGGGGGAGAGAGAGAGACCTCAGAGTTAAGATTCATGCATGTAGCTGTCGGTTGGGGGTGGCTGGGCTTGAAAGGGGTTGAATTGTGGTGGGAGATGAGGGCTGAGGTCCGTGGGGGGCAGGAGATTCTAGAAAGGCCATCTTTCCAGAGAGTGGCTCACATACCTTGGACAATGGCAAGACCAGGAAGGCTCCTCCGCCACTAGCTTCCACAACGATGGCCAGGAATTTGGGGTTGACAGAGCAAAAATTCCCATCCCACGTCATCTGGGACACACGGATGTCATCGTAACACTGGTCAGCCTTGACCGGTTGTCCATAGACATGGCGGAACTTACTGGACCTCACAACTTTACGGCTCATGGTTCCTGCAAAGACAAAAACAAAGAGTTTCACTTGCACATTGTTGGGGGGCGTCAAATCACAATGGTCCCAGGGTCAAATTCCTAGTCCCGTAAGCACTGGTGTCGCCAGACCCCTCAACCCAGTATTTATATCTCAGACCATATAGCAGCCTTGGAGCTAGGAAGTCTGATCTTAGCTGTGGCCCCAATGGTCTCAATCATGCCACCATTTCAAAGTCACACAGTCTGCAAGATAATTGAGGGTGGTGCATCGTAGCTCCTTGCCCTGGCAAGCTCCCCCAACCAGCAAAACCACACTTGAAGCCCCACAAACACTCCAACCAAAATAGCATTCAGATTCTGGGAAAGATCAGGAGTGGCAGGCAGTTCCACAAGCACCATGCAGGCAGACCTTTCTAGAGATGCCTGCATATTTCACATGAGAGGTATATGCAGCCCGATCCCATGCCTATAAGAAATAAGCTCCTGATAAGTCCATATTTGCTCCCCCAATGAGCACGATTTGGTTTGAAAGGCGCCAAACTCTTTAGATTACCCAAGCAACAAAGCCAAGTCGCGTGTGGGAAAGGGAAGGCAATTTTGTTTGTACCCGGCACATTTACGCATTTGTCAGATCTGCATGCCATTCTTCTTCCAAGGATGATATATATGGGCTTATATTTTATCCTCACAACAATCCTGTGAGGTGGGCTTGGCTGAGGATAAAAATGTGCCCACAGTCACAGATTTCACTTCACCGGGGGTGGGAGCATTTGAAACCAGGACTATCTGACCTAAAACCAAACACTCCATCTATGACACCATGCCTGGGCACAGGGGACAACAGACACATCACACGCCAAGGGTTGCTAGCCAATGTGACCTGGAAAGAAAATTCTAAATACAGCAAAATCCTGAGCACAGATTAAGCCACAAGAGATTTTTTTAAAAAAAAAAATGGTTGGCTTCGCATGCTTTAAAATGGGAATAGTAAATTTTGTGACCTGCCTCACAGGGTCCTGTGAATTAGGTATTACAGGAGGAACATGCAACATGCAGCGTTTTGCACGTTGAAAAGTGCTTCAGGCATAAAATAATCAATACAAGAGCCCCCCCCCCCGTGCTCTGCGGGCAAAAGCCCCCTCCCCAATTCACTGCCATCTCCCCCTCCCAACCGGAAGGTCCTTTCGCCCCCCAGCCCCAAACTCTCACCTGCAGCCTCTTTTGTAGATGCACCACACAATGAATTGGAGATGAAGCTGCTCAGAGCTTTTTAACAGAGCCATCGCCCTGGAACTGTCAGAGCGAGGAGGGCTGGTCTCTTAAAGGGCCAGCGCTCAGCGTGCGTCAAGCAGGGAGCTCAGAGGCTCTGCTTGTCATATCTCGCCCTACACACAGACACACAGACACAGAGCATCCATCTTCAGGTCTCGCTTTCCTTCTCCCCCATCTCATTTCCTCTCCGTACATATTCTTCATCCTGAACGTTACAGAGAATTGCTGATACGTTTGTGCTAAACAGAGACACGCAAACGGTTTGGAAGGGATGCCTTGTTAAACCAACTATTTGGAAAGGTTGCAGGCTGCACAGGTCTCTTCGCTCCTGCATGAAGGAACAGTTCGCCACAGCCCGGTGGCTTTTTGGTAAAATTATAATCGGATAGCATGTTAGCTGTTACCTGCTTTATCTTTCTAAAAATTTGTGCACATGCCTTTGTATACTTTGCTTCCTTGCTCACACCCATCCTTTAGTAATAAGCAAGGCTGTATCCAAGCCTTAGATTCCACAGTAGCCCAAAATGTAGAAGGTGGTACAGGAGCAGAATTCAGCTCCTTAAAAAGCAATGCTTTCATTTTGAAATAAATCCCCAAATTTCTAAGCCTTGTGGCTCTGAAGGTATGTACTGTGAGTTTGTTGGCCAATTCCAGCAAACAGATCTATATCACTACAACCTTGTCCCCAAGTGTCACCCGCTGAGAGCCCACGGTTTTGCAAAAAAATAAAATACTAATGTTCTTTTATGGCTGGGGGTGGTCCCCTGAATGGGCAATTCACCTAAATTCTTGGAAGACTGTAGCTGCAAATCCTACGCACACTTAACTTGCGGTAAGCGCTATTTTACACAGTGGGGCTTATTTCTGAGTAAATGTTAGCTGTTACCTGTTATGTGTGTGAGGCTATGTACACATCAGGGGCTTAAAATGCAGCGAGACCACACACGCACACTTACACACTTCCAAGAAAGGGGAAGGGGGTATCTTAACCCAACAGACATGACCTCTTTGGTTTCCCCCGTGCGTGCAACCCCATATCCTCTTCACAAGGCTGTCAGCTTGTGTGCATGTGCAACAGTTCCCTCAAATGTACACACCTCAGCTTAAGTGCGAAGTGAATGTGGCTTACGTTTTCAAATCAGATGGCAGCTGGTTTGAGAGAAAACGCACCAAACCAGAGTTTTTCTTAATAAACTACAGGATGCACATGAGTTCTAGCTAACGTCACATGTACTCAGCTTCAAACACTCGTGGCGGGAGCACACTGGAGACGGAGTAAACAGCAGTGTGTACACAGCCTGAGAGAGAAACATCCATTTTTGCAGCTGGAATGAGCAGACAGAGGGAAAATTAGGGGTGCATGGTTTTCTCACAGGGCGGTGGCTACCCGAGTTGCTTCCTGGATGAATCTGCAGCCTTGTGGAACGGCCTGATGTTTGCTACGGTACTTTCCCAAAATGCTTTGCTGGCTGGGGCTGATGGGAGTTGTAGTATGGACCCATCAGCCACATATACAGTAGTACCTCGGATTACAGACGCTTCAGGTTACAGACTCTGCTAACCCAGAAATAGTACCTCGGGTTAAGAACTTTGAATATTAGAATATTAGAATATTAGAATATTAGAATATTAGAATCATAGAGTTGGAAGAGACCACAAGGGCCATCGAGTCCAACCCCCTGCCAAGCAGGAACACCATCAGAGCACTCCTGACATATGGTTGTCAAGCCTCTGCTTAAAGACCTCCAAAGAAGGAGACTCCACCACACTCCTTGGCAGCAAATTCCACTGTCGAACAGCTCTTACTGTCAGGAAGTTCTTCCTAATGTTTAGGTGGAATCTTCTTTCTTGTAGTTTGGATCCATTGCTCCGTGTCCGCTTCTCTGGAGCAGCAGAAAACAACCTTTCTCCCTCCTCTATGTGACATCCTTTCATATATTTGAACATGGCTATCATATCACCCCTTAACCTCCTCTTCTCCAGGCTAAACATGCCCAGCTCCCTTAGCCGTTCCTCATAAGGCATCGTTTCCAGGCCTTTGACCATTTTGGTTGCCCTCCTCTGGACACGTTCCAGTTTGTCAGTGTCCTTCTTGAACTGTGGTGCCCAGAACTGGACACAGTACTCCAGGTGAGGTCTGACCAGAGCAGAATACAGTGGCACTATTACTTCCCTTGATCTAGATGCTATACTCCTATTGATGCAGCCCAGAATTGCATTGCTTTTTTAGCTGCCGCGTCACACTGTTGGCTCATGTCAAGTTTGTGGTCAACCAAGACTCCTAGATCCTTTTCACATGTACTGCTCTCAAGCCAGGTGTCCCCCATCTTGTATTTGTGCCTCTCATTTTTTTTGCCCAAGTGCAATACTTTACATTTCTCCCTGTTAAAATTCATCTTGTTTGTTTTGGCCCAGTTCTCTAATCTGTCAAGGTCGTTTTGAAGTGTGATCCTGTCCTCTGGGGTGTTAGCCACCCCTCCCAATTTGGTGTCATCTGCAAATTTGATCAGGATTCCCTTGAGTCCATCATCCAAGTCGTTGATAAAGATGTTGAATAAGACCGGGCCCAAGACAGAACCCTGTGGCACCCCACTAGTCACTCTTCTCCAGGATGAAGAGGATGCTTCAGGATGAGAACAGAAACCGTGCGGCGGTCGGTGCAGCAGCAACAGCAACAGGAGGCCCCATTAGCTAAAGTGGTAAGGTAAAGGGACCCCTGACCATTAGGTCCGGTCGTGACCGACTCTGGGGTTGCGGCGCTCATCTTGCTTTATTGGCCAAGGGAGCCGGCATACAGCCTCCAGGTCATGTGGACAGCATGACTAAGCTGCTTCTGGTGAACCAGAGCAGCGCACGGAAACGCCGTTTACCTTCCCGCCGGAACAGTACCTATTTATCTACTTGCACTTTGACGTGCTTTCGAACTGCTAGGTTGGCAGGAGCTGGGACAGAGCAATGGGAGCTCACCCCATCGCAGGGATTCGAACCGCCGACCTTCTGATCGGCAAGTCCTAGGCTCTGTGGTTTAACCTGCGACGGCGCCACCTGCGTCCCAGCTAAAGTGGTACCTCAGGTTAAGAACAGTTTCAGGTTAAGAACGGACCTCCAGAACGAATTAAGTTCTTAACCCAAGGTACCACTGTATATGAGCCAAATTATCATAGACACTGCAAGTCTTCCCTCTTCAGGGCTCTTTCCTTCAAAGGAAACTCCGCTTGGTAACACTGCTGGAGGAAGAGGGTGCCGTTAACAACAGCATTGATTTTGGGTGGGCAACCTCTGGGGGCAGCTTGAGAATTTGGAAGCCAGAGGAATTCCTGGACAATATTCCCAATGGTTAGAGGTATTCCAATCCTCAACATAGCTCCATGCCCACTCTAACTACAAGACATTGGATAAAGCATGCAAAATGTTGACAATTACTGCATAAAACTAAACTCATGCAAATCCAACCCATTTCACTTTTTTCTTTTCTTTTTGGCACAGAATTGTAATTGCCTGGAGGCCAGGCTTTTATTTATTCAAGCACGGCCTCACTGATAGGCAGAGAAATGTTTTTTAGGCGTTCATTCCCGATGAGTCACCAGGTCAAGTCTGTTGCTGCAAGAAAGCCAGGAGCTCTGTGGCACCTCAGAAACTAATGCATTTATTGTGATGTGATCTTGCATCCTAGCTAAGAGTAGAGTCCTCTTCAGCAGATGGCATCAGACAAAAGAGGGCTCTTGCATACTGGACATCTGATGCTAGGATACATTTGTTTAAGATGCCAAGGCCTCTTTTTGTTTGGGGTTTTGTTTTGCGGGGAGGGGACGGCTAGAGGATTGTGTGGGTGATGGTGGATCAGGGAACAGAGAAAGAAACTAAGCAGCCCTTTTAAATCTAGTGAAGCTCTCTCTACTCATCCATTCCAGCTGCTTGTTTCAGACAAATCCTGAAACGTCTGTTTTGTCATTAATCTATATAAATTAAGAAGGAGAAGCATTTCTGTTTGTGATCAACTGAGAGCACAGATTTCTCTACTGCTGTAGCTTTTAAGTTAGCAAATCAAAGCACAAGAAAGTAGTGTTGTTCCCTACAGATGCTGTTGTGGGTAGATGGTGTGCTAATTATTTTTCATACATTTGAATTTTATGTAGAAATCTCACTGACAACAACTGGTGCTTAGGCTGCAGTCCTAGATGCACTTTACATGGGAGTAAGCCCCACTGAACTCAATGGGGCTTATTTCTGAGTAGACCCGTGTAGCTCTGCACATCGCATGGCCTTTTCACCCAACCTTCTATAATTTCTCGTATGTAAATAATCTGCCAGGATAACGCCACATCTTTATTATATATATTTTTATTCTGTTCCTTCAAGAAGCTCAGGGAAGAATGGATGCCTTTCCCTCTGATTTCTGCAACAAGCAGGTGTGTGAGTCTGACTGCCTTAAAGTTTATGAGTACCAGTTGCTGCAAATCACAGGAAGGGAGGCCCTTGTTTCACATCGAGTTTGAAATTCTCCCACAGGCATCTAGTGGGCCACTGTGAGAACCAGAAGCTGGATTAGATGAGCCATTGACTTGATCCTACAGCGCTTTTTTAAAATTCACCCAATATACTTTGTGGTTAGCAGGATCTTTAACCCGCCCTGCCTAGCATTCTCAACACTACCCCGCCTAGTCTAGGAAAGTGTATACTACTACAATAAAGCTGAAATCTTAGTAAATGCCATTGAACTCAACGGGACTGACTTCTGAGTAGACACATATAGGATTGCATACATTTTACTTGGAGCAGACTTACTGAAATTAATGAACCACGACCATTCATTTCAATGGGTTAGCTCTGAGTAGGACTACCACTGGACGCAACTCTTAGCCTTTCAAGCCGGTATGGAGAATCTTTCCCAGACTGAGGGCCACATGGCAGTGGTGAGAAGGCAAAAGTGGTCACAGCAGTGAATGCAAAATGTACTTCTGTGTGGCAGGTTTGTTTCTACACACCCCTTTCTCCACCCAGGAAACCAAGCGGCAGGATCAAAGTGCAAAGATGCATTGCAGCCGGACAAAAATGTCGGAGGAGTGTAGTTGGGCTGTTGAGGGGTGTGGCTGAGGAGGGGATATGGCATCTGAGGGCAGGGGTGCCAACTTGAATAAAATATTGCAGGGGCCCAGGAAAGCCCCACCCCACATAACTGATCACATGATGCAGTGCACACACACCATCTGAATGGGAATGCTCATCAACTTTGCGGGAGCCCACCCCCCTCAAATATTTCATTGTGGGGGCTGAAGCCCCCATCGCCCCTAGGAGTTGGCTCCTATGTCTGAGAGAATCCCAAGCCCAGATTAAGAGGCCTCCACTTTAGACTGACAATACTTTTTGCGTCAACTTTTTTCTCTTAACAAACATGTCCTTAAACAGGTGGCGCTGTGGGTTAAACCACAGAGCCTAGGACTTGCTGATCAGAAAGTCAGTGGTTCGAATCCCCGCAACAGGGTGAACTCCCGTTGCTCGGTCCCTGCTCCTGCCAACCTAGCAGTTCGAAAGCACGTCAAAGTGCAAGTAGATAAATAGGTACCGCTCCGGCGGGAAGGTAAACGGCGTTTCCGTGCGCTGCTCTGGTTCACCAGAAGCAGCTTAGTCATGCTGGCCACATGACCTGAAAGCTGTATGCTGGCTCCCTCGGCCAATAAAGCGAGATGAGGGCCGCAACCCCAGAGTCGGCCACGACTGGACCTAATGGTCAGGGGTCCCTTTACCTTTACATTAAGAAAAGGATGGCTAAATTTTCCAGCATCATAGTATCTCCTGATCTAAAACGCAGGAGGCAGTAATTAGGAGCAATAAAAAAACCCTGCCATGTTCACAACAGAGAGCTTTAGAATGTCATAAGGGAGATAAAGCAAGACAATCAAGTGGCCATTTTATCCATCTCTGTGCTTTGTGATGGCCAGAATTTCCCAGGAGCTTCAAAATGTCACATTTATGTTTCTTCCTCACAAGAGACCAAAGCTCCCCCAAAGATCTGGAGACCATAGAATCATAGAATTGGAAGGGATCCTGAGTATCATCTAGTCCAGTCCCCTCTGCAATGCAGGAATATGCAGCTGTCCCATAAGGGGATCACACCTGCAACCTTGGCATTATCAGTGCCACCACCCTTTAACCAACTGACTTATCCAGGCATTCTCCAGGAGTTTGCTTTTTTACCTTTTCCTTCCAAATATTTTGCCATTTATACCATGTCTTTCAGGTTTACATGCCGGAACACATTTACTACTGATTGCTTCAACTCACTCTGGGGATTGCTCTTTTGGCTGAAAATCATGTTTTTTTTAAAAAAAACAAAAACAAAAATCAGGGGCAGCCTTTGATAATCTTTTGTTAATACGGTGCCCTGTGCGAGGTCAAGTGGTCAGTCGGTAGAGCATGAGACTCTAAATCTCAGGGTCATTGGTTTGAGCTCCACGTTGGGCATAAGATTCCTGCACTGCAAGGGGTTGGACTAGATGACCCTCATGGTCCCTTCCAACTATAATTCTCAGATTCTATAACCCCCAATAACAAAGTCCTGCTCTGACTATAGCTTGGGAACCCCTTTTTGCCCATAGGTATCTAGAGTCATTCTTAAACCCAAGTTGCTTTGTTTTTATTGTAAAGTTTCTTTGGAGCCCTTACGCCATAGGTAGTAAATAAAGGAAGGCAGAGCCACTGCACTGCTGCATAAATCCAACCGGTGTAGTTTTGCATCTCTCCATTCAGAATGGAGTGGACTATAAATCGAACTCCAAATGAATACAAAGAAGCCCGCAAGTGTATGCAGTATATAACCTCACTGGGGATTCGAACACGCGACTACACGGAAAAGGGCGGGCCTTGAAACAAGAGCAAGCGCGTGGCGTCGGGAACTGGATTGGAGGCGAGCTGAGCCAAGAGGCGTGGCCCAATCAGAGCCAAAGGGCGTGGCCCAACGGGACTGAAGCTTGCGCGCGCGAGAGGGTGGAGCATCGCTTTGAGTGGAATGTTATGGGTGCGGCGCTTCCGGGTCGAGTTCTTGACGTCCCAATCCGAGCCAGGCGCGTTGTGGCCCGCAAAACGCTATGAGGCAGGCTTGGCGCATGCGCTCTGAGAGGAACCTCAAGCCGCAGCTTCTGCCGAGCGCATGGGCAGTGGCGGTCTCTCCGTTTCCTCGGCGAGCGCATGCGCGGTGCTGTCGGGCGGTGTCGGTTCCGGGTAAAGCAGCGATAGGAGCGGCTGCAGGAGATTCTCGATCAGGTCGGCCATGGCGGCAGCAGCGGCGACAGCAGCCCCAGGCGGGGCGGGGGTTGTGCCGGGACCGGGAGCGCCGAAGCTGGGAGTGGAGACGGTGAAAGGGCAAGTGTTCGACGTGGGGCCGCGCTACACAGACCTGCAGTACATCGGCGAGGGGGCTTACGGCATGGTCTGGTGAGTGAGCGCGAACCGCGCGGAATGGCCCTGTCCGGGCGCCGTACCCGTGCCAGGAGCCCGAGGCTTGGCTGGCCGACCCGCCGAAAGCGGCCCTCCCGGCCGCCGTAGCCTTTCCGACAGGCTTCCGCCATGTTGCTTCTTAGTTACTGAACCCCGACAGAGGCGCCTGCCGCGCTCTCGACGCTGCTCTCCCCGCCCCGACCCTGTCCGCGTCGGCTCCCGTTGCTCCTCCGCTCCAAGGCTCCCCGTTGCACGCGCAGGGCTCTCCTCTCGGCTGCAGCCTTTTTCTGCAGATGCTCTTCTCCCAAACTGCCCTGTGAACTAGGAACGAGCAGAAGCAGCACGCCCTAGCCCTGCCAAGTCATTGTTGTGCTCCGAGCCCCTCCCAGGGACTGGCCCTTGCCGGCCCGCTATCTCCTTGTGCCAATATTTGCCAGCTTCCTTGCTCATGCCTCCATTGTTCGGAAGCTGGCTGGTGCCTTCCTGCTGCTTTCGAAGGGCGCTTCTGTGCATTTTAATACCAAGGTGGCAAGCAGCTTGGTGGTCGCAGCCCTGGTGCCCCCTTATCACTGCAGCACTTTGGTGGAGAAGTTGCATCTGACAAACTTCTTGTTGCACGGCTGTTGGCACCAGGGACACGTCTTGCAAGTCGGAGGCTGGCTAACCTGCCTTCTTGCCAAACCTCTCATTGCCATGTAGTTAAGTAATGCGGGAATGCTTAATATGATGTCAGCCCCACTCAGTGCTAGCACTTTTTACACCACTATTCCTGTAGGCTCCATAGTTTTGCCAGCCTTGTTAAATACCATATTGAGACATAGTGTGTGTTCTTTTCTAGACTTGGATTGACACTAGGCCTATAGTTTTAATATTAATGGTAGGCTATTCCAATAACTGAACCTTCAGAACTGCTGTATATGCCTCATTTGTGCCTTCAAAAGTTAACCCAGGCTAGGGTATTTGCAATATCCTATTGTATGAAACCTAGCCACCATATTACACCCAACAGCTTGGGTTTGGTACTTAAGCTGCCAGTACCTGTAGCAGTCAAACTGTGTAACACCTTTTATTCTGAAGTATTTATTATCTCCTCACTAAGCATCTGATCTTCTAGGCTTCTGTGCTTACACTCCATGTCTTGAGAGCTTTACAGTAGGTATAGGAAACATTTGGCGCTGCCGATGTTGCTGAACTACAATTCCCATCAGCCCCAGCAAGCACAGTCAGTAGCCAGGATCGTAGCAGTTGTAGTTCAGCAACATCTGCAGGGCCAGAGCTTCCCTGTACCATGCCACCTAGTGTTGACTCTTTACGTCTCATTCTGCCAGCTCTTGCCAGCTGCCAGTACTTGTGCCAAGTGGTGATAATGGAGCCAAACAGTTGGGTTTTCTAAATAATTGTATCATGCAATTTGTACTGCTGTGCCTGCTATTTCCTCCTCTCTCCCTTATCTTTCTGTCCTTGTATTGATCCTATTGACTTAAGATCCAAAACCTTGGTGTACATTTGGGGCTTTCTGACTGCCTTGCATGGAAGCAGTTCCCCTTGTCAGTTGCTCTTGTGGATCACCAGACTGTTTTCTTCCAATGGGGGAGAGGAGGGGAAAAAAGGCATTTGGCAATTTGGAGAAAGAATGTATGCAAGCTTTTATACTGAGGAGACAGTCTATGTATGTGCACGGACCCAGAGGTTACCATCTGCATGTGTCTTTTGTCTTCCTTTCCCCACAGCTCTGCCTACGATCATGTCAACAAGATCCGGGCTGCCATAAAGAAGATCAGTCCCTTTGAGCACCAGACGTACTGCCAGCGCACACTGCGAGAGATCAAGATCCTTTTGCGCTTCAAGCATGAGAATGTCATCGGCATCAATGACATCCTGCGTGCACCTACCATCGACCAGATGCGTGATGTGTATCCTTGAAGACCACTGTTGTCCCTTCCAAACCTGGAAGGGCACCTACGTGAAAATATGTTTTGATGCCCAGAGGCTGTGGGAGTCACACTGTTATCTGCATAGAGTCCTTGAATCAAATGCGTGGCTCTGAGGCTTTGGCTGGCACACAGCATAATGATGTGTTGTGGAATTGCTGGGAAAAGATTGTGCCAGCATCTGCATTGGCTTCCTGTTGTCTTCTGAGCATGGCTCTGGGCGTTGTGCTTTTAATGGGTTAGGGCTAAAATGATCACTTAGATCAAGAATGTTCTTTTAGTACCATGCCTCTGAATAGGTTTACATCACAAGCATGTGAAGAGGCGGTGTTATTAGCGGTGCATCATTATCAGCGATACATTCTGCTTGGCAGTCATTGGAAGTGTTAGCAACACTCAGTATCTGGCTGGACTACACCTATGAAAATCTAACTCAGCCTGAGGGACAAATTGTGGGTGGCATCATGGGTGGCTCAGCGAGGTGTGTGTGCACTTTATGGTTCCCCCTTCCCCTCCCAGGATGCTCCTTTACTTACAGTACTACTATTAAAGTTGTTTTTCTTGACTGTTGCTCTTGCTCCCTCTTTCCTGGAGGGGGCACCATTTCTCCCTCTGCAGATATATAGTTCAGGATTTGATGGAAACTGATCTCTATAAGCTGCTGAAGACCCAGCAGCTCAGCAATGACCACATCTGCTACTTTCTCTACCAGATTCTCCGAGGGCTGAAATACATCCATTCTGCCAATGTGCTTCATCGGGACCTGAAGCCCAGCAACCTTCTCATCAACACCACGTGTGACCTGAAGGTGGCATTCAGCAACTTTTGCTAGACTCTTTCCTTCCCTCTCCAGCTGACACCAGCTTTCTCCCACCCCCACTCTGCATTTTGCAACCTTAGATTTCTGCTCATCCTGGGTTTGCTACTCATGCCCATCCCCTTTGGGGTTTTTCCCCCCCTCTCTCTCCTTACAGATCTGTGACTTTGGCCTGGCTCGGATCGCAGATCCAGACCATGACCACACAGGTTTCTTGACGGAGTACGTCGCTACTCGCTGGTATCGAGCCCCTGAAATCATGCTTAATTCCAAGGTAAGATAGTCGGAGTGAAGACAAGTGGTGCAAAGTTCAGTTGGAAGTGAGGTCTCTCAACTTCTTGGGGGGGGGGTATTAACATAGCCATGAAAGCAACATGAAGACATTTTCTTAATTTGATAACACTTAGCTCACACCCACCATATGGGTCTTTATTTTTTCAGTAAATCTGAAAATCTGGGGAAAGAGAGATGTCTTCCTGAACCCTGTACTTTTGCTGGGGCCATAGTTTCAGGCTTTCAATGCCTCATAAAGAAAGGAACCTTAGTTTTCATTCTGCCAGATAGTCACTGTGCAAGGAGAAAGCAGCCTCTTCATGAACTGTGGGCTGGTTATGCATGGCAGGGAAGCCCAGAACCTGGTTCTCTTTCCATGTCTTTTACCCTCTTCTCAGGGCTACACCAAGTCTATTGACATATGGTCTGTGGGCTGCATCCTGGCTGAGATGCTGTCAAACCGACCCATCTTTCCTGGCAAGCACTACCTGGATCAGCTGAACCACATCCTGGGTAAGGGGAAAATATCAGGGAGTAAAGCATTTGGTATTGGAGGGAAGAGGTTTTTTTGCACTTACCATTGAATGGCCAACTCTGCCTCCCCCTTGGTCTCTTTTCAGTACCCAAGGCCTTGCTTGTTCCAGAACTTGAAAACTATTTTCCCTGTCCAATATATCCAACAAAGTTCTATCTGCCATCTCTACAGGTATTCTGGGTTCCCCGTCTCAAGACGACTTGAACTGCATCATCAACATGAAGGCTCGCAACTATCTCCAGTCGCTGCCCCAAAAGCCCAAGGTTCCCTGGGCCAAACTGTTCCCTAAGGCTGATCTCAAAGGTAAGGGAGGAAGAAGGCAAAGGGTGTTCAGCCACTTCTGTGTCCCAGCATGCATTGCTCATTGTTGTCCATTCTCACATTCCAGTGTTTTCCCTACTATTTGCCTAATTATACTTCCCAATATAACCTAAGCCAGAAGTCTTTAAACTCTTTTGTTTCAGAGAAGGGTCCCATTAGCCTGTGCAGGTTGCAGTTTCCCCCTCACTGTTCAAATATAAATGTTGTTCAGCCACCTGCATTTTCACCCAGTGTAACCAGGACTTTTATGTCTCTCATCACTCTGGCCATGAAGGGGTATGAAAATTAGTGTGTCCTGAAATTTCCTTTTGATGCAGCTATTAACAATATAAGAGCTGTGGTTTTGTTTCTAACTAATAACATAAACAGACAGCCACACCCTAGACAAAGCAATGGGATAAAAGTTCTTAATTAGCATTCAGAGGTAATGCCAATCAAATTGTCAGCTACCAGTAAAGGCGGGCAAAACATAGTGTTGATGCTAATGTTAGTCCCCTTGAAGCCAAGACAATTGAGATTGTTGCACTATGGTTATGCTCTGTGCAGCTTACAGTTTCCCAAGCAAATTATAATTCATCCACAAAAAGATAAAACATTAAAGGTATTTGGAGCTCTTTATGCTGGTTCCTTCTGCTCTCTGGCAGATGGTGGACTTCCTCCAGGGGGCAAAGCGAAGGAAGAGAACAGAGAGAGTTGCTGATGGAGTTGGGGGCTGGCTGATGGTAAATGTTGCAACTCCGAGAAGCTGCCCTTACCACAATCTGTCAAATTGTTGTAGCCCAATCCTGTGCATGTTTCACTTGGAAGCAACTCCCACTAAGTTCAGTGAGACTTACTCCCTTTAAGTTGAAAAGCAAATAACTTGAGACTTAAAACAGGCAGCAAACAATTTCTTCTGAAGAGCAAGAAACCAGCCAGAGTAGCATTTGGATGTTCTTAGAATACAAAACTGTGAAAAGACTGTTTGAAGGAGGACAGGTGATAGCTGAGAAGCTAAATGAATTGTCCATGTTGAGGACATGTACGGTGTGTGAGAGCTCTCCTCTATGACAGTGTTTGGAATACAGAGCACTAAGGAGCTACGTTAAATCAAGATGATACACAGAGAAGATTTCTAGGAGCTAATTGATAAGTTTCAAATTTCAATTGGGGACAGATTGCATTTACCTTAAGAGTCCTTAAAGACCTTAGATGGTAAAAGCCCAGCAACTTCACAAGTATGTGCAACTTGTCAGTGTAAGGCCAATTTTAAAGAAAGGATTCAGGGGTGAATTGCAAATGCCACATCTGTAAGTCTTACTGTCACAGGTCAATTGGTAAAATCATTACGAAAGCCAGATATTAAGTGCATAAGAGAGATTCTGGGGTTATGGTCAGCAGCTCACTGAAAACATCAACTCAGTGTATCATTGCTGCGAAAAAAGGCGCTCGGATTTCCTAGGCACTCAAATGTTGAATTAATTGGAAAGGGGTTGAGAATAACACTCTGGTGCCTCTCTGTAAACCTGTAGCAATCCCTGAGCTAGAGGAGTGTTGTTGTGGACCACGCCCAGGCCAAGTAGGGTAGTGCAAACCGGGAGAAGGTACAGAAGTGAACAGCCAAGGTGGTCAAGTGCGGTGAAGCATCTTCCCTAGGAGGAAAGAGCAGAGCATGTGGGGCTGGTGGCTGCCAGCGTAGATCGCATTCAAAGGGGGTAGACGCATTTGCATGGCGAGATTGTGATGTCGGCAGCCGCCCATATTCACAACAGAGAAAAGGAACGTCCACTTCGAAAACAAATACACCTGTGAATAGGCACAAAATGGAGAGAGCTGTTGCTGCACAAGCAGGGCATGGAAGCATCTACCTGGCCATCATTGGAAACGGGATGCTGGGCTAGATGAGCCCTCGGCCTGATCCAGGAGGAATCTTGCTATGGGATGCTGTCAGTGATGCCAGCCACCCTTCATTGCTCTCTGCTGCCACCTGTGGCCAGATTCCAGCCCTGCAACTATTTGCTGGCACAATTTTGTGTGTGTGTTTGTGTGCGCGTTTTCTTCCTGTTGCCATCTGCTGTCTGGCTGCTGATACTGCATCCTATCCCCCCCCCCCCTTTCCCTTTTTCAGCTCTGGACCTGTTGGACAAAATGTTGACCTTTAACCCTAATAAGCGCATCACGGTGGAGGAGTCCCTTGCCCACCCTTACCTAGAGCAGTACTACGACCCCTCAGATGAGGTGCTGGACGCTTTGGTTCTTGGGGTTTGACTACCGTTCGAGGGGATTTGGGAGCACAGGGCGAGGAACGAGAAGGAGGGAGTTCAGTGGGCTAGGATGGGCGGACTTGGGAAACGAAGGCGTTTGGGGACCAGGATTCCTGGATTTTTACATCTCTCCCTTTGCTCCACGCTTAGCCTGTGGCTGAGGAGCCTTTCACCTTTGACATGGAGCTGGATGACCTGCCCAAAGAGAAGCTGAAAGAGCTGATATTTGAGGAGACGGCACGATTCCAGCCTGGCTACCAGGGGCCCTGAGGGGCTGTTCGGACCACTGGTAAGTCAAACAGCACTGCGGGTCAAGAGGTGGTTTTAGTAAAGGTGCCTGACTTTGGGAAGGCCAGCTGTGGGGCAGAAATACCTTGGCCCAAGTTACTCACATGATTGGTGTTGAACGCGGTGATTCTGTAGTGGCTTCTTCCCACCGCCAGTTACCATGTGACATCCCTTGGTGGAGATTCCACTTCCCGGTACCTACAGTTCCATGAATGGACTGGGGATGTCCAACAGGGTGGAGCAGATCCTTGCTGCAAGCTGCTTAAGTTATGAAACGCACATGTGAAGGAACCTGGAGAGAGAGTTTTATCTGAACTTTGCATGTGTATGTGGCCAGAGAAGTTTTATGTTGCCTGATCATTGCCTGCAAATACTTAGGCATATACACACATATACACCATCCGGTTGTGAGGCATTATCAAGACTTGTTAGGTAGACATTTTTGCTATTACAAATTTCAGAAATGTGTGTTTGCTATGTGGATGGTTTTGGGGGTTTTTTGTTTCCCCGCAGCAGCTAAGCGATTTAAATGTTGCTGCATCTTGTGACTTGTAGACAGGACTCCTGAGTATTGGCGTCTGTAATCCTCATAGGATCTCTTTTTGTTCCAGGTCTCTGCTTCACCAGGAGATGATTTGGGACTGTACCCAGCTCCCCTACTGGATTTTAGAGGGGAGCACAGGATTCAGGGGGTACCAATTTGGGGGTGCCCCTGTTGACTTGCTGTACAACTGCGCTTTGCTACGTGGCTGTGAACCCTGGTAACCCATCTCTGGACCCCCTTAATGTGATGTGTCAGGGTGAGACCCTGGTGCCCAGGTTGGGGAAGGGGAGGGGAGTACCCTCCCCTACAGGAGGGAAAGGAAATCGGTTTCCCCTGTCCTTTAACCCCTCCCTCAAAGAAATTGAAGGGAGCGGAGTGTCATCTCCTTTTTTTGGCATTTTATTGTCTTTGTTAACGAGTTAATAAACTAATGCTGATTTTTTAGCAGGGCCATTTTCTGATCCCTTGGGCATTATTAACAAAGGGAGTTGAACCTAAATCCTGGCTCCTGGACTCTCGCTCTTGTAATCCACAGAACCACATGACTGTTCCACAACTGGGAACAGAGCCCAAGGGTTCTGACTCCCCCCCCCCCCACTACACTCCTTGAGAACTCACAGGAGTCCTGGTTCCTCCCTGTGCAAATGGAGGGCATGTATGTGCTGGTTTTTTGTCTGCTGGTTAGTGCCATTTTTCAAACACCTTTCATGCACATCTCTAACCTTAAAACGTCACTGTGGGCAGCAGCTGTTGTGCAGCGCAAGATGAAGATCTTTACAAAGCTAGAAAGGTGTGCCTGTTCGGAAGAGGGGGGAAATGTCTCCCCCTTCTGCTTCTGTGGCTGTGCAGATGAAAAGGAAGGCTTTCAACTTCATTTGCTTCCTCTTTTAAGGCAATGTTTGTGGTTGTCTGCCTCTCCCTCCCTCCCTCCTCCCCCTTTCCATTTCGCATCTTGATAAATTGGGCAGTCGGGGTACGTGAACCCTTTGACATCCCTCAAGAAACCAATTGGCCTCTGCAACGGCACTGCACTTTTGTTTTCTTGCTGCTACAAACTAACATGGCTGCCCTCTTAATTCCCCCCTCCCTCCACTTTCATCAATGATGTTCTTAAACAATGTGTGCGGAATTTTACCCTCCCCCTCCCCCAATTTGCCTTGGTCAGATCAAAGTCCAAAAATGGTCAGGGGCCTGCAGCTATCAGCAAACATGAATTTTACAAGGGAGGGGAAAGGCTGGGAAGATGACGGACGATCACATCTTGTGTGTCCTGAGGGGACAACCCAGTTGCCCCGTAACAACCAAACTCTCTAGGGGAGGAGGTATTTTGGATATGCGAGCACTAAACCAGGAACAAGCGGCTAGACTGTTGTCTGCTGAAAGTATTGGGAATGAAGCAACCTTGGTTGAAGGCAAAGCTTTTGGGAGGGAGCACTACTTTTTAGATGGACTAACTTCTGGATTTTAAGCCCTCCCATCTCTGTGTGTGCCATTTTGGGGAGGGGGGTACCAGTTTGGATGAGCAAGAACTGCCAGAACCTTCGGGTTCCCAAAGACAGAAATTTTGCAAGCAGAAAAACGGGAATGTGGATTTTGTCTGTCTGTCTGTTTCCTTAGCTTATCTAGTTGAGTGAGGAGGAAGTCTCTGTTCGGACAGTGTTGCCTGTTTGTCCATCTACGATGGCATGCTAAACGGGCTTCCTCCTGGGGCGTGTAATACTATGAGGGAACTTGGATTGAAGGGAAATAATGCCTCCCCATCCCCTCCTGCTTTGAATTGTATAAAAAGACCCTGAAATAAATCATTCCTTTATTCCTTCAATGCCTCATTTTGTCTTATTTTGGAGGGGGAAACATGTATTTATAACTGTCTGAGAACTTAAGTTGTTTTTTCCCCAGGAGGGTTTGGGGTGTCGAGAAAAAAAGAGAAGCTTCGGGCAGACATCTGCCCCTACTAAACATCAAGAACGAAGACTGGCCCAGAAGGAAGACTTGGCTGCAGGACTAGTTTTTCACTTAAAAGTTTAGTCCGCACAAAAGAGTCAACAGGAACGCTTGCATCTCCATTGTACAAGGGGTAGCAGCGCTGCCTTGAGTTCAGTATCTTAATAGACATGACTGTAACAGGAAGGAAGTGGCCTGTGGTGAGAGGGTGCAAAAGGAGTGTTAGGACAGGATATGCTGACAGCGGGGACGGCTGCACGACTGCAAAATCCTCACCTTTGCCTTCGCTGCTTCCAGTCTTGGATCTTGCAGGCCGTAAACAGATCTCTGTGTTTCTTGAGTTTTACAATGGTGACCAAGGGGCATCGTAAACTTCCCCATAAAAAAACCCCACCCTAGTATTTCCAGGATTACAAAAACACACCGGAAAGCAATTCCATTATTTGATAGTCAGAATTCAAAGCTAAAAGAAGCTGCTTACAGCCTCCCGTTCCAAGTGCTGCCCTGGAAGTCGCTGCCTTGCAGCCTGCATTCCAGGACGACCCTTGGTGTACCTTCTAAGTCTACAGTGCTATGATTCTGTGCTGGCATGAGGTATCCTCCTTAAGTGATTGCAACTCACTCGATGATTTTTGTCATGGGATAATGGGTAGTTAGCATCGTTCCAAGCCACAAGGGGGAAGGAGGCAGCTGGAGCTGGTCTTTTCCTTGTCTCCTTGCTGTGATGGGTTGCTGTTGTCCCAAGCGGAGATGGCAGCACATCAAGCCTGCACATGTTGGAGTTGGCAAGTGGCACCAACTTGTCTGCCCCAGAGTTGCTGTCAGCTGAGGTGTAAAGGACAGCGGGCTTGTGGCAGATGGGGGGGAGTCCAGGAATGAGACAATCCCTGTCCCATTCAGAAGTTATTGAATATTGCCAAAATTTACATTTTTGAGAGCCAGCTCTTTCAATCTAAATGTTATTTCCTGTCCCTCATATTTGTTGAATAGTAGCAGCCTCCATTAAGGTATTTTTTAAAATAGGATCATTTAAAAACTTGAGAAAGAAGAGAATGTTAAACTGAGCACATGGCCTCTTCCATGGAATAAAATATCAGTGTGTACAAGGCCCTTGCAATAAGCTATTCAAACACAGTTGAAGTACTATTCTCTGGGCTAGGGCTGGGGGGGGGGGAGAGCTTGCCTTGTTGGCCCTTCGGTGGAGACTCCAACTAACGAATAAAAGGCACATTTTAAAGCACAGTGGCAATAAGTCACCCCAGTAACAATATTAAAAGCAGCAGGCAGTATCATGGTCAATGGAACACGCATTCGTGGAGCACAGGAAGCGATTTGATAGGTTTTCAGATTAGGATCTTTCCAACCCCACCTAGAAATTTCAGGGTCTGAACTGGGACCCTCTGAGTGAAAAGCATTTGTCCTATTACTAAGCTATGGCCTGAACAAAGTTTTAAATGGGTTTCCAAAAGCAGTAGACGGGCTACCCAAATTTATTGAGGCAAGATGTTCCATAGTGTGGGTGCCATGACAGAAGGCCCTGTACCATCTGAGGGTTGACTGGGAGTTGGTGTCCTACAAAAGAGGCCGCCTCCGCCTCCTTGTGAGATCTGTAACGTGTGCGCTTGTTGATACACAACTGAACCTTGCAAGGCTGGGTCTCCCATGATGCAACAACCAATATGCCAGTGGCCCCAAAACCAAGCGAAGTTTTTTGTCTGTGAGTTGGTGGGGGAAATACATTCCCTTGCAATCTGCGTGGCAGGCTTGAGCTGGAAAAAGCAGAGGCTTATACCACATCATCTTGGCACTTGGCAGAGTTCTTCCACTGCCACTGAAGCACCCACGAAGGAACATATTTTGATTATGGAAGATTGTTTACCAGATTGCGAATGCAGGAAATGTTTTGCGGTGATCCCTTTGCAGGGCTTTGCCTGCAATTTAATCATTAGCGCACCTCAGATGCCTTCTGAAACGCTCTTGACCTGTCTGCCTGCTATTGTGCAATTACCCTCCAAGAGGTATCCAGTACGTATATCACAAAATGGGTGATATAAATACACCATCAATCCCTTCAGCCTTGGGGGGGGGGGTGTTAGTTAATCAGCGATACAGGCGTCTGCATTTGAGTCATACTCTTTCTCCCACCCACCTCTCACCGTCATACCTATCTCATATTCATTGCCAAACTCCAGGAGTTTGTCCTTGCATAACCAAAATAGAAATATCTCCACCTGTTTCTTACTTAACCCAGTGTGTTGACACCAGGAAAACTAACCATTGGGACATGGGCTTCCAGCTGAGCTGACAAACCTCCTCTCTCAGTGTGACTGTACCACAGAGGTCTCTGTGGGGGGGGGGATGTTCTCCTGGGGGTAGGCAAAAGAGACTGCATTGGGCAATTGGTGACTGAAGCTGACAGCAAGTGTTTGAAAGTTTGAACCAGGAAGTGGCACGTAACTGAAATATATTCAAATTCCTTATTGCTAGGCGAGGTGGGTTTTTCCCCTGAGGCTTTTGTGTACACATGTAGGAGAACAAAATAGTTCAATTTAGACTGGTGGTGGTAGGGGTTACCATATTTTAAATCTGCTTGTTATTTAGAAAGGAGTCACTGCAAGTAAAAAGCTAGCATATTGGGGAGAGAGGTTGTAGCTCAGCCTGATCAGCTTGTTTTCTACTTGCAGGAAGGTGTTTTTACAGACAGGGGGAATTTTATGAAACTGCAGGTTATAAGTACATAAGCAAACATCTGGAGGGCCAAAGGTTCACCACACCTGAGCTTGTTTATTACCCCACCTGCAGTCTGGAGTCATGCAGCATATTCTATCACCTCTTATGCTTCATTCAGCTGTGTATTGAGAGCAGTCCTCTGTGTTCAGATGGAGAGCACTTCTAAGTCTTGGTTGGGGAGTCTGGTGACTAGAATAAAATTATTTAGAAGAGCAGGCCAAAAGACCACTTCTGTGGTTATAGAGCCAGGCCTTCTTCCATAACTTCACCGAAGCCTGAGCCTCTTAGGGAAGCTTTCCATTTGGGCCTGGCTTTCAGCAGCTGAGGTTAAAATCCCCCACCTACCACCATTAATTTTTAATTGCTTGTTTTATGTGCACAAATATTTTATTGGCACTTGCCTCAAGTCTTCAAGATGGGGGGGCGGGCTAGAAATATAAATAGGCATCCTATTATGCACATGGTCCATTATGGCAAGAAAGCATTACAATCAGAGGAAATCAAGACAGAAGTTTTTTGTAAGGCATCTGAAATGGCAGCTTGAAGTTGCGTGACTCACTTTAGGAAGGGGGGGGAGGAAATAAAAGAAAAAGGCTGTGCCTGTGTCTCTGCACACGTTCACCAATATAGGTTTGTATTTTGCACATACTTGGCAGCAGGAGGGAGTATGCCTCTTGCGGCTTCCAGCTAGAAGCAAGCCTACTCAAGGGTCTCTCTGCATTCTTGGTTTTTGAGAAATATTTAGAGAGCTGCCGCTTTCTGTTGCTTAAGAAAAGCTGAGGGTGCTGCATAGCGACTGCTGGGATGTAACTGCTTCAAGAAACCCCACAGCTATGAACCAGTGCGGTAGCCTTAGGCAAGTCACTCACTCTTCTCTCAGCCCCTACAGTTCCAGTATGAGGGTGGTAACTCTGGAGAAGGGCTGGAAGAGCTCAGTGGAAGAGCAGATATTTCGAATGCAAAAGGAGCTCTGGTGGCTCCCGGCAGGGCTAGGCAAAGCCCAGTTCTGAAACCCCCTCCTAAAAAAAGACACAGGTGGTGCTGTGGGTTAAACCACAGAGACTAGGACTTGCCAATCAGAAGGTCGGCAGTTCGAATCCCCGCAACAGGGTGAGCTCCCGTTGCTCGGTCCCTACTCCTGCCAACCTAGCAGTTCGAAAGCATGTCAAAGTGCATGTAGATAAATACGGGAAGGTAAACGGCGTTTCCGTGCGCTGCTCTGGTTCGCCAGAAGTGGTTTAGTCATGCTGGCCACATGACCTGGAAGCTGTATGCCGGCTCCCTCGGCCAATAAAGCGAGATGAGCGCCGCAACCCCAGAGTCGGCCACGACTGGACCTAATGGTCAGGGGTCCCTTTACCTTTACCTAAAGAACAGGTGCCAGGGAACAGTAGTCAATGCTGAGCTCAGGATTGGGGAACCTTTGACCCTCCAGGCATTTAAGCATTTATAACCTGCAGTTTAATAAAAAATGTATCAAGGCAGTATACAATTATAATAATAAATATCAGCAAAAGGTATCTGTTATGAAAATTACGGGGCCCCCCACATCTTTAAAGTTGTTAAATGTTACAAATATTATGCATAAATGTATCCTTTTGACTTGACAGCTCAGGGAAGTTACCTAGCTTTAAAAATCATATAAAATCGACTCCTTTGCCAGTTTCCTTCATTCCACCGCGAATTTGCTTCATTGGTCAAGGACTTGGAAACCACTTGGTCCCCGCCATAATCCCTCAAGCGGGAGGTCACATTCTCACAGGAAGGTACTCATAGGTGTCAATCGCTGGGCAAAGGTACTCCTCTGGACTTGCCCAGGTGGCAGGTTATGCAAATCAAACTTTTATCGTCCCTTTGTAGTAGGTGCTTAGAATGTACTTCCCAATACATATCCTCTATCTGCCTGTTGCCTCAACACATTCCTCCTATGCTTATCATGTATAACCCTCCCCTTTTCGGATGTAGCAATGATGTAGTGATGATGCTTAATGAACTGTATGCTGGGATAAGACAGAAACTTTAAAAAGTCCTTGTCACCCCATCCTCGGGGTTCAAAATTCCTCTTTGAACCTGTTGCGCAATAAACTTTGGTCTACAGCTATTTGCTCCGGTTGGTGGCTGGACTCCTTCCTTTACTCTGCAGGGACCTGCAGGCTCTGCCCAATGAGCTGGGTGACTGAGCAGCCTCGCACCTAAATTTTTCTGTAACAGTATCCATTAAAATAAATAAATACTGATTTATTAAAAAAGAGGGAATGCATCTTGCAAAGGCCTGCCTAAACATTTATAGTAGATGTCTGAAAGAAGGGTGGTTCCTCCCAAACCCCTACTGGCAAGGGGCAAGGCCTGTCATACGAAAGCCTCAGACCCAAGCAAAGCCACCTGAACCTCAGGGGTTTGGGGAAAAGCACCAGAAGTGCCCCCTGAGAATCTAAGTGATCAAGGCAGAGCATAAGGAATCTCATAATCTTTAAGGTTCTTTGTAAGACAAGCACCTTGAAAGTGTTGCTGAACTACAACTCTCGTGAGCCCCAGCAAACATGGTCAATGGCCATGGATGCTGGGAGTTGTAGTTCAGGAACATCTGGAATGGCAAAGGTCCCTGAGATGAGCCAATGGTCCAACTAAGGTGCTTTCCTATGACCAACCTTACAGGATCGTGGCATGGATAATTGGGGTATGTAAAGTGCTCTGAACACTCCTAAAGCACACTGTTCCGGCAGCAGTGAACAAGGTGATGATAACCAAATTAAGGACAACTCTAAAGCATGCTTAGAGATTTGCATCTCCCTCAGAGGAAATGGGAACGGGGTGCGTCAGATGTCTTCCTCTAGCGTGTGTACAGCTGACATTATCCAAAATATTTAAAAGTCACCAGTGAATAGGGAAAAGTGAGCAGGGACTGACTCACATGAAAGCAGGAGAGCAGAGAAGGAAGTATGTTTTTTTGTTTGTTTTTTTAAGTTAACAAGCAGCTGGATGCACATCAATAAAATGTTTTATGTTTGGAGATTTTAATCTAGACTCATGCAAAGGTCTTGCTTAGGCAACAACGTCTGTCAAAGCAGGCTGAAACTGATGCAGGGAAAAGCAGTTTGGGGGGGAAACTCCCACACTGCGTGTTTATTTTATTTTTTTGAAAGCAAAACCCACACTTTTTGAGAAAGGAAACTCCCCCCCCCCAAATTATTTCACCTCTGACTGGTTGTTTACATTTATAGATCTGTTTTCGAAAGCCTCTTATCCAGGAATGTCTATTCTGAGCGGCAGCCCAGGGCAGGCAGACTTGGGAAAATCCAGGGCTAGTTGGAGATGCCAAGGCCTGAACCTGCAAGGACCTTTCCTGAAGTCTCTTCTGGCCCTTCTGGAAAATATTCTTCATTCTCAATGTGTACGGGGTGCTCTAAAGAGTTATATGCCAATATTTATATCCTGCTCTCTTCAAAAGGATTAAACAGAGAGGAGTTCTCAGTGGGTCTCCTATTCCAGGCACTAGCCAGACCCACATGGGCTTGGAGATTCGGCAAGTTATGTGCCTCTAGACCAGAAGGAGTGGGGAAGCTGTGTCCCTTCCACTTATTGATGGACACCCATCATCCCTGATTGCCAGCTGTGCTGCCTGGAGCAGCTGCCAGATGGAGGCCTGTGGGTTCCCCACCAATAATGCCTCTCTCCGCCTCCATGCTCTTACCGTAAGAATGTGTACAGGATCAACAGGCATGAGACACCACTTCTATGCTCCAGCTCAATAAGCAAAACCCATAATATAATCAGCATCTGCAGATGTGCATTTAAGGAGGAAGAGGAGAGATAAACCACCATTTTGCCGCCCTGGAAATATAGCAGGGGGTAACTATTTTGGGGTTATCTTGAATACCTTTCGAAAACACAACAACACAACGACACGGAATGAGGAAGTCTCTTAAGTGTGCATATCCAATAATATAAACAGGGCCAGACCAAGGCTCCATCGAGCCTAGCTAGATGTGGTCAGCTAGACATACCACTGGTGCAAAATGGGGGTAGTCATTTGATTAGCAGCTGTCAGTTGAAATTAATTTTAAGTGCAAAATCTGACCAACGCTACCAGACAACCGCAACTCAGGGCTCATCCAGACTTATGCCTGTCCTGCTGTTTTCCCATGGGAAAACTCAATTTTTACTGATTAATTGAAGCAAGCTTCAATCGGGTTTTCCGCAGACTGGCGTTCACTCCAATTCAGAGGTAAAGTGGGTTTTCTCAGGGAAAGCAGTGGGGCAAATGGAAAACCACTTGAACCCATGCCTAGGAAGCATGGGGCAAGCAGAAAACTTTATAGGCATGTGGACAAACAGAAGCGTGGGGTATTGTGTCCCTACATCTCTCTTCCCTGTGGAACTTAATTGCTGCACTGGAAATTTGGCGTTAGTGTATTAGAGACTGACTTGTGAGTCATGCAGTTCTCAGCTCAAAATCTTCTCTTTGCCTCAGCATAGTCAGGAGGTGTTATATTCTCTCAGTCCTACTCAGCCTAGTCTAGTCATCTACATTATGGGGATGATAAAAAATTGATCTGCTTTACAGCTTGTTTGTGAGAATTACAACAACATACCGTAATGCATATAAAGCACTTTGGAGGCTGAGTTTCAAAATATTCAAAATATTATTTTGTGATTGTGATCACAAGATGCGATGATCACCACTAACAGAGGAACAGAGAGTCTTATTAGTGATGGTAACTAGTTTCACCAGGTAATAATGTAGCATCCACGTTCAAAGGCAGTCTACCATCGATTACTAGAGGCTAGAACAAAACAACACAGGTGTGGCAAGGAGTTTCCCAGGGCCATCTGGCTGTTGGGAAACAAGGGCGCTGGACTTAAAGGGCCTTTGGTGTGATCAAAGCAATGCTCATGAGTTCCAAAATATTATTTTCCGATCTCACGAATCTGAAACGGGTCTTCGGAATCAAACACACGAAACCACACTGACACTTCAAGGTTACAAAAGCTCTCTCTTAAGACAAGAACTGAGACAAGAACCTCTCTTAAGACTGTAACCAAGTAACACATGGGAAAATCACAGCAACAAGGTATCCAGCGACTCTTAACCTTCACAGTTCATTTATTCAGTCTCTTATAGGTTGCTTGACAAAACAAGCAACAAAGAAGCAGCACCTCTCTCTCTCTCTAACACAAACACACGTTAGACTGTCTTATTGGGCAGATGGGCAATTTGTTCTCGGTGCCTCTGTTGCTGACGTCTTCCCCAACAGCACCAAACCCCGCTGGCACTCTGGGCCCAGCCAGCTATTCTGTCAGGTTGGGGAGATGAGGACAGGGTGCCCTGCAGTTGCTAGGCAACTGCAATTGGGGACTGCATTTGCTGGGTTCCCCTGGCAACCAAAGCCTTTGCCGTCATCCCCCATAGGCTTGCTCATTCAGCCAGTCGGGCTGGGAAGAAGCCGCGTGAGAGACAGTGCTGCAGGTGCAAAGGTTGAACATGTTTGGGGGAAGGTACAAAGGAGATCAGGAGGTAGCAAAAAACCAGACGAGCCTGCACATGGAGGCAGAGCTGAGATTTTCATTACAAGGGGTACCACTTAGCTGGGCACAGCCTGGAATATGAGTTTGAGGAACAGTTTCTTTCCTTCCTATGTTTCAGTTATCTACTTTACAAAGTAGACATTAAAAACGAAGTACCATTTGTTATAAGCAATGAAACCTAAAGCAATTCACTAACCAACAGAGTGATGCCTACCCCTCAAGGTAAATGTAAAGGGACCCCTGACCATTAGGTCCAGTCATGACCGACTCTGGGGTTGCGGCGCTCATCTCGCTTTATTGGCCGAGGGAGCCAGCGTACAGCTTCCAGGTCATGTGGCCAGCATGACAAAGCCGCTTCTGGCGAACCAGAGCAGTGCACGGAAACGCCGTTTACCTTCCTGCTGGAGCGGTACCTATTTTATCTACTTGCACTTTGACGTGCTTTCGAACTGCTAGGTTGGCAGGAGCAGGGACCGAACAACAGGAGCTCACCCCGTCGTGGGGATTTGAATCACCAACCTTCTGATCGGCAAGTCCTAGGCTCTGTGGTTTAACCCACAGCGCCACCCGCATCCCTTACCCCTCAAGAGGGAGACGCATTTTCAAAGCTCCATTAGAACAAAATGTATTTTTACATATCTTTGAAAAGAAGCAAGCGTTTGGGGCAGAAACAGACATCTTGGAGGAGGATAGGGGCAGAAACTTGACAAGGCCCAGCTTCTTGTGGGTGCTAACCTTTCATTCACAAAAGATCCTAAGCAACTTTGTTGTGCTAAACAGTTTCAAAGGGTAGCTCAACACAGAGCACATTGTAACAGTCTAACCTGGCAGTAACTAAGACGAACTAAGCTAAGACTGCATACAAGTCATACCTTTGAAGCACACTCCTAAAGGATGCTGGGAACTGTAGTTTGTTAAGGGTGCTGAGGATGGTAGCTCTGTAAAGGGGTAAACTACAGCTCCCAGGATTCCTTGGGGCAGTGTGTGTGCTTTGAATGTGTCTTAAAGGCATATACCCAGCATAAATGTCTGTATTTCAGTAGTGGGCACAGCTGGATAATCAGATGAGGATTCTAAAAAGGCAATCTGGAGCCTTTGGGATTCCAGAAGCAAAGCTGCGTGTCTGAGAGAACCTCCTGACTGCAGACCTGCTCCTTCAGGGACCGTGCAATCCCATCTGAAAACAGGCATTTCCACAGCCATCTGGTCCCCTGAATTCGCTGCCATCATCTCCATGTCCATTTCCAACCTGGATTGAATTCCTTCTGACCATTATCAAATCCAGACAACTTTTCAGGGACTTCACCACTTTACATGGAACTGAAGGAGGTGGTGGGCAGGAAAAGAACCAGGGCTGGGTGTCATCAACATACAGATGACACCATACAGCATCACTCATGGCAACATCACCCTGGAAAGAGGACCTTCCAAGGGCAATTCCTACAAGTCCCCCAGAAATCACCTAATACCTGCCATCAAGCTTCTTCCTATCCATGGTCCCAATGGATGCTCTACCACTGGCACCAACAGCCTGGTCCATCCATACTAAAACCATGCCAATCCATGACTCGATAGTGGGTGAGCAGGCTGGCCAGGTGTGCATCTCCAAGACCTGGGGGGGGGCTGGGTGGGACAGATGTGACTCAGCTCTGCCCACCCAGGTACTCAGTCAAACATCAGCCCAGACTGGAGGAGGTGGGGAGGGGGAGATCGCTGATGGTGTAAAACAAGGATCAACACAGTTGATCCTTCTGGTAGGAGCCGTCAAGTGGGCCTTTTTAATGGTGTTGCCCTGTCTATGGAATTCCCCATTCCTTTGGCACCAGGCAAAGACCTTTTGCTTCTTCCAGGACTTTCAGGTTTTGATCCAAAGTTTGTAATCCTATACACATTTACCTGTGTATAGCTTCATTGAACTCGGTAGACATGTGTACGATTGCAGACTTTACCATTTTAACTTGCTGCTTTTAATTGATGCTTGTCTTGTTTTTTTATTGTCTGTTTTAATACTTATTTTGCATTGTTTTCATTATTACATATCTTATTGTGAACCACCCAGGGAACCTCCTTGACTGAAAGGTGGAACAGAAATAAACCAGGGTCACTGAAGCAGCGTCTGCCTCCCAGCCAGGCCTGAAACCAGACTGGAATAAAAAACAAGAATTGTGACACCTTAAAGACGATCAAATTCAATGCAGTACATATGTGTATGCCACAATAAACTTGTATGTCTTTAAGGGGCCACAAGTCTCTTGTTTTTGCTGCAAGAGTGACTTACAGCATCATCCTAACCATGTGTCCTACTCAGAAGTAAGTCCTATGGAATCCAGTGGGGCTTAAAAAGGTAAAGGGACCCCTGCCCATTAGGTCCAGTCGTGACCAACTCTGGGGTTGCGGCGCTCATCTCGCTTTATTGGCCGAGGGAGCCGGCACACAGCATACGGGTCATGTGGCCAGCATGACTAAGCTGCTTCTGGTGAACCAGAGCAGCGCACGGAAACGCCGTTTACCTTCCCGCCGGAGCGGTACCTATTTACCTACTTGCACTTTGATGTACTTTATCGGCAAGTCCTAGGCTCTGTGGTTTAACCCACAGCGCCACCCGCGTCTCAGTGGGGCTTACTCCCAGATTAAATGGGTTTAGGTCTTAAAAATGTAACCTACTACAGATTTGAATACAGTGGTACCTCGGGTTAAGAACTTAATTCTTTCTGGAGGTCCGTTCTTAACCTGAAACTGTTCTTAACCTGAGGTACCACTTTAGCTAATGGGGCTTCCCGCTGCCGCTGCCCCGCCACCGCTGCGCAATTTCTGTTCTCATCCTGAGGTACTATTTCTGGGTTAGCAGAGTCTGTAACCTGAAGCTTCTGTAACCAGAGGTACCACTGTAATTAGTTTCACCCCAAGAGTTGTCCTGCTGCTGCTAGCCCTTCAAGCATCTTCCTCACACACACATACCCCAAACTGGCCCAATTCTAAATTAGAGACCAGCCTATACAGGCAGGAAAGTTGTAATGGTGATTTATTTAAGAGGTGTCAAAACACCACTTCCTTTAAGGAAGCAGGAATGTTCCTCTGGCAGTGATGCATCAGTCACTGGACTGACCAAACCAGACAGTCCTCCTAGGCGACCTGTTCCGGGTCAGGAAGAGTCAAGTGAGAACATTTTGGGGCGGACTTCACCAAGAGTTTTAACGGCATCCTCAGGTGAAGTTAACTGAAATGCAACCAGTAGCAAGAGGTCAAGGGATTCCTCACTGCAGGACTTTACAGTCAATGTGGCCCCTTCCAGGCTGGTTTCTTATTCTACACGATGATAAAGCAAACTGTCAGTGACAACAACAGAGTGAAATAAATGTTTTCCCCAAGAATGACACTGAGCTGCTGTTTAGAGGAGGAAGATGAAATTAATTTCAAGCAGCCTGAGGTGGCATAACCTTAAGTGGAAAGGTCTGAACCCCAATATAACTAGTTCAACGACTTGAAAGTAGAAAGGGGGGGCAGTGAAAAGGGACAAGGAAATATAGATTATTCCTGAGCCCCCCAGAAAGCCTGGCCCATCAGTTCTCTCACAACTTGAACACTCTCCCAGTCAGTGAAAGAAGACTGGAAGAAATTTAAAGACTATTTACAGAAATATTGTAAAATTAATGAATCTTAGAAGGATGTTGGATAGAAACTAAGTGGTTTCCAGCTGTAATGCTTTAAGAGATATGAAAAAAGATTTACAAATGGGTAAAAGCTTAATGGTAAGGATTTGCTGAACTAACAAACTGAACTGGAATACAAGAAAGGGAGGTATGAGGAGGTCCGGGGAAATAAGGCTAAGGAAGTTATATTATGGAAAGTTAATGTGTTTTTAACTGTTTTCATCTTGTATGTTTTTCCTTATTTTTCTTTTTGTTTGTTTGTTATATTTTAAAAATCTTATTCTTTTTTCTGTATTTTGTACTTTCTTGTATTTTTATTTTTTGTTTTTGTATTCTTTGAAACTTTAATAAATATCATTTAAAAAAAACAACAACTTGAACACTCTCCCTTTTCTCCATGAGATAAGCTGGTGGCGAAATTCATCTTATCTCAACCATAGTTAAATATTTATTAGGCTTCTCCTGCCAGAAAGGTGGCACAAGATACAGACCGGAAGGGAGATCCGTCTCCTTCCAAAAACTGCAGCCGATATAAAATGTTGCCTGTGTCTTTGCATTTAAAGGGCAGGGTTGTTTTTTAAATGTAAGTTGCATTGGGGGAAGGAGAGAGGGAGAGCGCTGATAGATCAGTGTAGACACGGAGGAGGAAATTAACCCCTTAATCCTCTTTGCTGCTATCTTGAGGGAAATCCCCTTTTGGGAGTTAGTTTTTGCACTGAGAGGAATTCCTAACTGACTGCCAACCTGTAAAAAAAAAAAAAAGCATTTCATTCCACATCTAAGAAAGGCCCTTATTTATTTAATTTTAGGAATGAGATCTGCTGCCATGGTGGGAGGGAAGGGCTCTAGCAATCTCTTCTTGAAGTAAAGGAGAAAGGAATGAGGTCAAGTGGCTCAAAGCAGGAAGGACCAGAGCACCTTCCTGACTTTCGGCTGCCAAGAAAATTGCTCTTTGCCCCAAGGGAGTGGCAGTCTTTAAAATGTGCAGGTTGGCATTAAGAGGGGAGGGGACAGGAGCATTGTGTGTGTGTGCGTGCCTCTATATATGCATATGTACAGTCATTCAAGCGGGTGAACAGGTGCAAGATTAGAGAGGTCCTGACAGGCAAAGAGGAGGAGTAAGTTTCTGTCTTCTCCACACCTCATTTTTTTTCTTCCTCCTCCAGTGCCTCAAAAAATCACATCAACCTGCTTATCCAGCCACTCCCGGCCAGGATAGTCCTGCTCTCAACATTTATCACACATTGCATTTGATCAAGAAGATCCCAGGAGTTCAGGGATCCCAACCCACCTGATTTCACTCCATTTCCAGAGGACCTGAAGGGCTCCCTCCTCCCTCCGCTCTGCTCCTAATCCATGAGCATCATTCCCTTTCCAGAGACTTCAGTGGCCCCGGCTGAGCCTGACGTCTCTCTCCTGCCTTCGCCCACCAAGCCAAGGACTTTTAGCCTCTTTCCACCACTGCCATGGGATTCCAGCTACTCCTCTTTGGGCTGCCTGCCCTTGGGATCTATGCCCTGACATCCCACTGCCTGAGAAAGAAGCCACATCTGCTCCACAAGCCACACAGGTTTCCTGTTCGATGCCGGCACGTCTCCCACCGGGGCGGTGAGTTCTGCAAGGATGTTCGCTTGGGGGGGGCATTGACAGAGGTCTGGGAGGGGAGGGGCGGCATGCTGCAGCAAGCCAGGGCTGAGAGAGCGAAGCCGTAATTCCTAGCAGCTAGCCCTCCCACTCTCCCCGTTCTGACAGGTGCAGATGTCTTTGTTTCTGCTCCAGTTCTCTAGACCTGCAATGCTGCATTCCTAGATCACAAAAAGAACAGGCCCTTGGTGTCCCTGGAAGGGGAATGGGGTAATGCCATGCCAGCCCTTAGGAAGCTGAGTGCCTGCCTTCTGTCAACATCTCCGTTTTCCTCTCAGGTGCTGGAGAAGAGATTGAGAACACTTTAGGAGCCTTTAGCCAGTGAGTGTTGCCCCCCCCCCCTTACACCCCATCCTGCCTTGTACTGATGTTGCTGCTACAGCCATCCAGCCTCCCATGCTGATCTTTCTCTCCGCCCTTCCAGCGCACTGACCCAGAGGACAAACCTCTTGGAGCTTGACTGCCACATGACAAGAGATGGGGTTGTGGTCGTGTCCCATGATGACAACCTGGAACGCCAGACAGGGCATAACATCAAGATCAGCGAGACGGACTATAAGGTTTGCGACGTACCCTGCCCCTATTCATTACTATTTGTGATATTTATTAGAGTTGCGTCCCTCTTTCTGTCTGCGGTAGAACACAAGGCAGCACCTGTCTTTGGAACTCCCTGCCTCTTGAGAACTAGAAGGGGCCCATACTATATTGTTTTGGATGCCCACCAAAAACTTTATTTCATCAAGCCTATCCATCCAGAGAACTTCACCTGACCCATATTCATTTTTTAAAAAAAAATCTGATTGTATCTGTGTTTTTATAATTATTTTATGTGTATTTGCTTATTAATATCGTGGATTTTAGGTATGGTTTATCTACAATTTTATTATGTGCCCCACAGAGAGCTCTTTGATTAAGCAGTTTGTACATAATTCTAAACGAAGGAAGGAAGGACGATGAGGTAGTGAATGTGGAGTTCCCAGGTGGTCTCCCCTCCAGCCACTGACCAGACCCTCTGGCAAGGTGGCTGAATAATTTATATATATATATAATTTTTTAATTAAATTTTCTGTAAATTTAAAGTCTTCCTTCATACATCCTTAAGATATCAGTGACTTCCCTTCTTCTCTTTCCATGGTTCATTTTACATATCATCAACCATATTTTACAAAAACTAAACCATTCAGTATTTCATTATTACATCCATCAAAACTTATTGAAGTTATCTTAATGCTGCCAGCGCTTTCAGCTGTACACAGTTATTTCCCATATATTCAATAAATGTTTTCCAATCTTCTTGTTCTCTTACTCTATATGTTAAGTCTGCAAGCTGAGCATATTCTGTCAACTTAAGTTGTCATTCTTCTTTGGTTGGGACCTCGCTCGCTTTCCCTTTTTTTTGGCTAACAAAACACAGGCTGCAGTAGTGGCATACATAAATAACCTTTTCTGACACCTGGGAATTTCAGTCTGAATTACCCCCAACAGAGAAGATTCCGGTTTTTTGAGGAAAGTACTTTTAAACATTCCCCCCCCCCCCCGCAATTCATTATGGGTCATTTCCCAATACTCTTTTACCCTTTTACAAGTCCCCTGCAGGTGACTGAATCATGTGCCTAGAGGCCATTTGCTGGAGGGCAATGGCTCTAAACCCAGGACCTGCCCCCATCCCAAAGAACCCAGGGGTCCTTGCCCCAAGCTATGTTCTAAGCCCCCCAATCCCACATCTCCCCAAGAAAACCCAGGTGTCCCCCTGGCTCCTTAGTCCTTACCCTAATTGTGTCCCATAGGATCTGCCACCCTATAAGGATTCTCTGGAGGTGACCTTTTCCCCAGGTGAGTAGGAGGAGTAGAGCTGCTTTGGTTTGAGGGGTGCTGTGTTTGGGGTGCTCACGTGTGGTGGGGTTGTGCACCAACAAAGTATGCTCCACCTGCTGCATAAGCCACCCTTTCCAACAGGACGCTACTCCCATGGCAAAGACCACCGGATTCCACGCTTGGAGGAGGTTTTCCAGAAATTCCCTGGAGTACCGGTCAATCTAGAAATCAAAGAGGATAGCGACGAACTCATACGAAAGGTATGGGGGCAACAAGCTACTATCGCTTCTTTACTTTCCAACATCTTCATTCTAGGTTGCGATCCAGATTTTTGCTAATCTCCCCTTTCAATATTCAGACCTCACCCTACTCCTAATCAGGGACACACAGCTCACCACACCTTATAGTGGGTTATGCTAACCTAGGCAACATCAGTGCTGCTCTCCTATCTCCACATTTTCACTCTCCCACTCATAAAAAGGAGTCTCGTTGCACCTTAAGGACAAATATAAATTTATTGTAGCACAAACCTCTGGGGACTAGGCACTAAGCTTCATCAGACGCATCCTTGGATGAAGTGGGCTCTAGTCCACAAAAACTCACACTACAATAAATTGCTAGCAATTAAGGTGCTACGCAACACTCATTTTTTGTTTTTGCTCTAACATGGATACTACCCTCCCTGGGATTTCCCTCCCAGTCATATAACTCAGCCACATTTGTAAGGAAGCTGATCTTTGTAGTCAACTACCAAGTTGAAATTAATTCAAACCTCTGAAGGGCTGGACTGTATGGAACAGACTGCCCTGGTCCAGACACTTAGCTCACACCAATGATTGGTAACTAGAGAGACCATCTGTGCCTTCCCAGAACAATCTTCCATTCAGTTTCCAGAACTTAGGCAACTACAGAAAGTCAGTGCTTTTGAGAAAAACCTGTTAACTGAATCCATGTTGCTCTGCCTTCTTCCTCTTGCGCACAGGTAGCAGATCTTGTCCGAGAATACAATCGCTCCCACATCACCATCTGGGCCGCCTTTGAAGGGAAAGTACTGAAGAAATGCTGCGCAGCTGTATGTTATTGACAGTTTTTCATCCACCTTCACAGCTATTGGGCTCTCGGTAACTGATATGCTGGCACCGTTAAATGAGGCAATGCCTTTGATTGGTCCAGGTTTCTGACTGTAGAACAGTATGCAGGCTTTCAGACTATACAAGACTCTTTCATATAGCAAAAAAATAAAAATAAAAATGAGGCATGGGTCAAAAGTACATGCCATAATAAATCAATCAGGGCATGGCTAGGAGACAGCTTCCTGCTTTCTCTGTTTGCTTCTTTGCCTACACTGTTCCAACTTGTTAAGCTGCCAGGTTCTTCTGTCAATGACCTTGGGGGATGTACATCTGTGCAAGGTATCAGGAGCTCCCACAGGGAATTCTGACAACCCTACAACTCATAGGCTTGCTTGGGGGAAGATAAATGTCCAAACCAGTTCAAGTGTGCAGTGCAGATGTATGATACCCACAGATATGTCCCAGATGAGCTGAAGGAATCAGTGGGGGTGATGACAACATGTTCCGTATTTCTTCCTGGCTATCAAGGCTAGAAACCACAAAACCCTCACCTCATTTTCTCCTCTTTAACCATCCCCCAGAACACAGAGATGCCCTACATCTTCTCCATTAAACGTGGCATCACGATCCTTCTCCTGTACTACATAGGGATCCTGCCGTTTGTGCCGCTGAAAGAAACCTTCCTTGAGTTTCCATTGCCCTCCATTATGAACAGGTGACAGAAGCTGGGGGAGGTGTATGTGTGTGTCTGTGTGAAAAGAAATGTAAAGGTTCAGAGGGACAGTTTTCCTGGTGTAAGGATCAGCAACTGGAAGTCTTTTTCCAAGACTTTTTGTCCATCTGCAAATCTCAGGGCTCCACAAGCCCGCTGATACTTCCGTGTGTTTGTGTGTGTGTTGCTATGTTGTCCGCATACGCACCGGCACTCACACCTTAACATCAAGAACAGAGGGAATGATGGCTAAATGGAATGCCCCCGTTGGAAGGCAGAATATCTCTGAGTACCAGTCACTGTTGCCTTCATGTCCTGCTTGTGGGATCCTCAGAGGAATTCTGCTGATCCTCTTGGGAAGCAAGATGCTGGACTAGGTGGACCTTCGGTCTGATCCAGTTAGGATTCAACTGGTGTGATTTAGACTATTTGACAGAGCCGGATTATCCACTGGACTCTCAGTAACTGATATGCAGGCACTGATATCCATTGGTTTTTTGGATTATTGGTGGTCATGCACATTCATAACTTCTCTCTCTAAATCTGGGACCAGAAAGAGTGGGAAAGGAAATGATTATTACTGACTCTGGAAGGGAAGTAAGGTCCAACAAAACACAGGGAATGAGGTACCTCTGGAAGAAAAGTCAGGTCCAAGTGAGTTCACACGGGGGGGGGGTGAGGTACTGAGGACCAGTTAAAAACATTGTACCAACAGCTTGTTAGGAGCCGCATGAGTGATGAAGTGACATGATTCTAAAAAAACTCAGCACTTAATTAAGCAGCTGAGCTTGCATGATGGGATGCTTCTTCATAAAACAACAGAATCTGAACAACAACAACAACGAAAGCCTAGCATGCCCCTTCTTAAACTTAAAAAGACCCCGGCAAAGTATTCCTGCCTCTGCCAAGCTAGATTTTGCTCTGCACTGGAGGTTTGCCAAAGTCCCATCTGTTTCATATGGCCTTAATATGTCCTGAGAACCTGCAATTACGCACAAATTAAGCAAACAACTTTTGGTGGCCAGAGGTACAAAAAAGAGAGAATATTACCGGTACTTCTTGAAACCTAACTGCTATTTGCCTCTTTCACTGAGTAATAATACTATGCCCAAGCTAGAATAGACATGAGACTTCTCCTCTTATCAAAACATTTTTTATTCCTCTATAACTGTTTTTTGGTTGCACAGTTAATACTGTTATATTTATTAGGATAAAGGAAAGGGAAGTGAAAACTACGTGTGATGTATAATTCTTCCACAACGGTTTGCAAGCTGGGCCGTCCAGATCCCTCCTCCTTTCTGTATCCTATAATTTACTTGTAATTTTGTATATAATGGATAACCTATTGATAAAAACCTAGCCTTTTTTTAACAAATAGAAAGAAACTTAATATATTGGGGAAATGTTTATAGCCTAGCCATTTCCTTAGTATTCCAAGTTTTATTTTGGACTGGAGGAGCATTCAGTCATTTGTGCCCCTGCTTGCAGTCTGAGGTTGTATAGTTCAGGCACAGGTTTACCAAGCAACTGAGAGTGAGACTCAAGTTCAGCTGGACATGACAGGCTTTTCCTGGTACCCTTAGGCCTTCCCCATGTCATATTTATGTGTTATAAGAAGTATAACAAGTGAGTTAAGTTAAGTTAAATGTCGTGCTCATTGAGAAAAAGTGTGGGTGTGAGTGAGTGAGTGAGTGAGTGAGTGAGTGACTTGGGTTTAACGGAACTGTGTTGGAACTGATAGCTTAGAAGAGGAATGTCAGGAATCTCAGTGATCTGTTAACTCTGCTGCCTTTTTGTTTTCCTTTAATTGCAGGACATATTTTCCAGTAAAAAAGGGCTGGTTTGGAGCACTGGTGGCTAAATTTGCCCACAAGTGAGTGAAAGCAAGCAATACTTTACCTGCTCAGTTCTTAAGAAGCCTGCTCACCACCAAAACTGACCCATTTCATCACCTGCTGCTTCCCTCTTCTGTATCTCTAATCTAGAGAACTGACTGATGCTCAAAACTATCAGGATAGAGAGGTCCACATGACCTACCCACCTGATTTTTCCCCCTCTCCACTTTTAGCTGCTGCTCTTTTTTCTTTTTCTTTTTTTAGGTCATAGTGGGTCATGGTTTTGTTAAGGGGGCCATCACAAAAGGTAAAGGGGCAGTTTCTCTTGTTCTCTCTCCCTCCCCCAAATGTTACTACTTGAACTGCTCCGATATACCCCATCATATTTTCCTTTCTTTTACAGAATGACAATGCGGAGAAAGCTTTTCAAGCATCTGGAAGACAGAGGAATACAGGTAAATTAACTTGGAGGAATCAGGAATTATAGTCCCTCCTTAGCAGAAACTGCTGAAGGCTGAGCTAGAAGGCTTTAGCCCGGTATTTAAGTATTTTGCAATAGGTGGCAAGGGGAAGAGGGATATTTGACTTCTTAATGTCACTATTAGCTATATTTACATATAGTGCTGACCCTTCACCCGAGAGGCACAGAGTCGTATTAATAGAGTATTCTTGTGTGTTCAGGAAAAAGAGCTGCATAGTTCATGTTTATATGTGCAACAACCCTGGGAGGTAGATAGCTGAGAGAGGTGTGCCCAGCACTTTCACCTACCTCCGCAAGTATCATGGCTTTCACTGTTTTAGGATTTGAGAGTGTGCTTATAAATGGTTGTGTCCCTTTCCTAGGCAGCAAGGGGTGTCTAAATAAGGTTTTCTAAAATGGATTGTATCCTCCTCCTAAGCAAGCTATGGTATCTTAAAGACTGGACTTTGGCTGCATTGCATGCCATCTATTTAAATCACATTACACTCTCCCAAAGAATCCTGGGAACTGTAGTTGGTTAGGACATTAATAGCTCTATGGGGATAAACTACAGTTCCTTCTTTTAGGGAAGTCATGTCTTTTAAATGCATGCATGGTGCAAATATGCAGTCTCTCTCTCTCTGTGTGGGTGGGTGTGGGTGTGGGTGTATGTGTGTTTTGCTTTACTGCAACAGATTAATTCAGCCCTCCTCCTCCTCTGTAGTTGCAACTACAGTCTTGTGAAAGTACCGTAGCTCATTATTAATACTCCCACATTTCAGGTAGGGAGCTGAGATGTAGAAACAGTAGCATATTTAAGACACATGTTGCCAGATTTGTGTCATGCGTACTTGAAAGCTTAGTGGTGTTTATGGCATGCGACGGAATGCCGCTTTAACAAGTTTATAACCGAGACGAAATCTCAAGCAGGAACTTCCTCCCTCAGAGCTCACACAACCCACTCTATATTGGTTCTCAGATGCCTGTGGCATTAGTGCAACCATCTTGTGTTTTCCAATCAGTAAAGTCATCCTTATGATTTTTCCTTACCAGGAAGTTTTCTTCTTCTTCCCAGAAAGAGCATCTTGCTGACTGCAAAACAGTTGTTGTGGCTTTTCCTCCACCACCAACATCCTGCTTGCAGGGAAAATGTTGACTGAATTAATAGCTGCATGAATAAGTGATCAGCTGGAACAACTAAGGGCTCCACACTCAAACCCGTCATCTCTTCTTCTTTGTTTCCGTATAGGTTCTTCTTTGGGTCTTGAATGAGGATAAGTATTTTGAAGAAGCCTTTAGCTATGGAGTCTCCGGAGTCATGACCGATTATCCCACCCTCCTCCGGAAGTATCTAGACGCTCACCCGCCCCTTTGCAGTGAATGAGCCGCAACGTGGGAGAATAGCTCCCAACTAGAAAAGGGGGAGAGGTGTGTGAGGTCAGAAGAGAAGAAAAGACATTTTGTTGGGGGTGGGGGTAAAATAAGAAACAAATAAACCTTATTGTTACTAGTAGTGTGTTGTGTTTTCATTGAATGAGCAAGGTATGTGCAGAGTGTCTAGGATTTTATCTGGCCACAGTTGCGCTAAAGCACACTATTTGCTACAGCCCTGCTTGCAGAAGCCTCAAGACCTTAATTTGTATATTGCGCTTCTAGTCTTTCTTGATTATAACAACAAGATCCCAAAAGAAGAAGAAGTGGGGGAGGGGCCGTTAGCAACCTGGCTGCTGCAAAGATGTTGCTTATGCCTGTTATTCTGCTGAAGGAAGGCACAGACACTTCCCAGGGGATGCCTCAGCTTGTGAGTAACATCAATGCCTGCCAAGTCATTGCAGAGGCCGGCCAGACCTCTCGGCCCTCGGGGCATGGACAAGCTCATTGATGATGACAGAGGCAAAGCAATAATAATAATAATAATAATAATAATAATAATAATAATAATATTTTATTTATGTCCCGCCCTCCCCAGCCGAAGCCAGGCTCAGAGCAGCTAGCAACAGTAAAATAATACAACATTCTAAAATCATTTCATTATAAAATCAGTTCAAATTAATGGCAACCATTGGGCTAGAGTTCTGTGAGGATTGCCAAAGGAGGGGGGTCAGACTGTGCCTTGGCCAAAGGCCTGGTGGAACAGCTCCGTCTTGCAGGCCCTGTGGAAAGATGTCAAGTCCCGCAGGGCCCTAGTCTCTTGTGACAGAGCGTTCCACCAGATTGGAGCCGCAGCCAAAAAATCCCTGGCTCTGGTTGAGGCCAGCCTAACCTCCCTGTGGCCCGGGACCTCCAAGACGTTTTTGTTTGAAGACCGTAAGGTCCTCCGTGGGACATACCAAGAGAGGCAGTCCCATAGGTACGAGGGTCCTAGGCCATATAGGGCTTTAAAGGTTAAAACCATTTCTAATGATGGTGCCACCATCCTGAAGTTTCTCGATGTGGTACACCCTGCTGCATAGACACTTGTGGACACTGCCAAATCATGGGATGCCGAGGTTGGCGATGGCACCACTTCAGTTACACTTCTAGCTGCTGAATTCCGAAAGCAAATCAAGCCCTATGTGGAAGAAGGGCTGCACCCCCAGATCATCATCGCTGCCTTCCATACTGCAACCCAGGTGGCAGCGAATAAGATCAAGAAGACTGCCGTTAAGATCAAGAAGACCGACTGAGAGGCACTGCAGAGCCTGCTGAAGAAGTGTGCAAGCACAGCCTTGAGCTCAAACCGATTTCCCACCAGAAAGAGTTCTTTGCCAAGATGGTGACGGATGCCATCATGATGCTGGACAAGCTGCTGCAGATCAAAATGACTGGGATCAAGAAGGTGCAGGGAGGAGCCCTTGGTGGAGTCCCAATTGGTGGCAGGAGTTGCCTTCAAGGAGACCTTCTCTTATGCTGGCTTTGAGAAGTATGAGCCCAAGAAGTATGAGTCCCCCAAGATCGCTCAGCTCAACATTGAGCTGGAGCTCAAGGCGGAGAAGGACAATGCTGACGTCAGAGTCCACACTGTGCAGGATTACCAGGCCATCGTGGACGCCGAGTGGAACATCTTGTACAACGAGCTTGATAAGCTCCACAAGTAAGGGGCCAAAGTCATCCTCTCCAAGCTTCCGACTGGTGGCGTGGCTACCCAGTACTTTGCTGACCGGGACATGTTCTGTGCTGGCCGAGTGCCTGAAGAAGATCTCAAGAGGACCATGATGGCCTCTGGTGGATCTTTCCAGACCAGTGTAAATTCCCTGACCGATGATTTCCTTGGGCGTTGTGACCTCTTTGAGGAGACAGGTACAACTTCTTCGCAGACTGCCCAAAGGCTAAGACCTGCATGATAATCCTGCGTGGAGGATGGAGCAGTTCATGGAGAAGATGGCGCGTCCTCTCCACGATGCCATCATGATTGGTAGGAGAGCGATCAATAATGACTCTGTTGTTGCTGGTGCTGGAGCTATAGAGACGGAGATCTCCAAGTACCTCCGAGACTATTCCAGGACCATTCCTGCAAACTACCAACAACTCTCCCAAACTTCTTCCCCAGTCCATGGCAAAACACAAACTAGAATTTCACCTCCCCACCCCGCAAAAACCCTGAATAATATGCCCACACAAAGGAAGCACAAGTGAAGTCAGTCATCTGCAAGAATTTGTAACTATTTTAATGCAGGACTTCAAACTCTTCTCCAATATTGTGTATGGAGAAAGATTTAGGAAAAGCTAGCGAAATGAATGAGATTTCCCCCTATTACTGATGTTGTGAGAGACAAGGCAGGAATTGGATGCTTTGGGCAATAAATAGATGGGTCTGGCAGAGCTCAGGGAGCTTACGCTATTTTCTTTCTTAAGACAAGCTTTCATTTCCCTCTGTGCTTTTTTGGTGTCAGCTGAGGCTGAGCGGAGCTGAGAGGCAAGCCAACATGTTTTCCCAGGTGGGTGTGTTGCTTGTTGCCACCAGTCCCCACCCTCCCTGGGCACATTCCTGGCACTACCAACAAGCAGCAAGTGACAATACAAGTTTCTAGCTGTGGCTTCTGCTTTGCATTTGCTGATACTGAACTCTTCCCCAGAACTGCTGATATGTACACAGTAAGGAGGTTTGAGGTTGGTTTCCAATCAACACATGTACATAAGAAGCTTGAGTAAGGAACTCAAGTTCGCACATCCTTGTTTCACGCAATGAGCTTTTAAACCATCCCGACTCACACATCTGCCACCAGAAGCCCAGGGAGCATTCAGCTGTCCAGGCTAAAACTACTTTTTGTGCTCAAGCATGATGTCCTCGTGCCAATACACCAGCGAGCCCAGAGAGTCAGTATTTTGCTATACCGGGGAATTTCGGTGTGTGCAATTAAAGTGGATTAAAGGGCTCTGTCACCGTAAAGCAACAAATCCACTTTAAAATAAACACTTTCTGTAGCTATTAAGGTGACAGGGAAATGCACTGACAAGTGTGTCATGAATGAATGGTTTATAAGATGATGTATAAATGCTTGCAAGCAAATAAAGATGAATGCCCTATAAACAGATGATCGGGAGGAGTCCTACACACTATGACTGGAGAGGTTTTCACACCCCAAATTATGGGAATGCATGATGTGTGGGGCTGCCTTTGAAGAATGTTCAGAAGCTGCAATTGGTACAAAAATACAGTGGCTTGATTGCTACCTGGAACCAGGCAAACAGGGCCAGCCCACAGCAGACAGGTTACTGGCTGATGTTCTATATAGATCACATACAACCCCTGTTTTTAAACAGCTGTATTGGTTGCCAAGTTTATTTCTAGCCCAATCAAATCAGGGCTTGTCCACACTTCCTCTTGTCCTGTGCTCAGAAAGCATGGGTCCAAGTGGTTTTGCCTTTGCCCTTCCTCCTTCCCCTGCAAAACTTGCTCTTTAGCGATGAATTGGAACAAACAGCAATTCGCGGAAAACCTGATTGCCATTTGCTCCCTGGGAAAGCAACAGGAGAAAATGAAAGTGTGGGTTTAAATACCTAAATGACTTAGGCCCCAAATGTCTGAAAAACTGCCTCCTTTCCTACAGATGCTCTTGGGTGTTAAGATCAGCAGAGGGAGCCCTCTTGGTAGTTTCACCACACTCAGGGGCTCAGGGGTGGGGGTTTGAGAAAGACTATTATCTGTGGCAGCTCCTAGGTTGTGGGGTTCCCTCCCCACAGAGATACATCTGAAGATACACCATTGCCCTGGCCTTTGACACCTGAGATATAAATTTTCAGTAACCAATGAAATGTGATTTGAAGCTTTGGAATGTGATTTGAAGCTTTTTAGTCCAAAAGTGTACAAAAGGGGGGCTTCACAGCCCACTTCTTATTCTTTTGCTAGGTACCACTCTTGCTGCAAACCACTCTTACTGCCAAGCAGAACGTGGTGCCTGACTCAGTTATTTTGCTGTGCTTTCTCTTCACTTGGTCCTCTGGGTCCCCACTTGTTGCTTCAAAAGTTCTTTTTAGGTAGCATGAATTATTTTAATTGACTTACTTCTTTTTGCATCTATGCCATGTCCATGTGTGTTGGTTCAGTCATGGTTAGAATTAATTAGCTAACTCTCTCCAACCAAATAAAGGTGTATATTTTGTTCCCCATCTGCCATAACAGATATGCATTATTTCCTGAGTTATCCCCCATGTTAAATGTGTATATTTTGATTCACCGTATGTATCTTCAATAAGCACCCTCAGGTTAAGACCCATATGATAAATCTGCCAAGACACTCTGTTACCAATGTCCAAAGAGCCTGATTCACAAGACTCTTATGAGTGTGTGCATGAGAAACCTGTGTCTAGCTTGCTAATGATAAGGGGCTGGAACCAGGAACCAATTTCAACCTCATCTCTGGTCTACTACTTCCTGCAAGTTCATCCACCCATCCTACATGTCACACGTCCTTGCTATCTCATACCCCAACACTCTTATATGATCTTTAAAGTCAGAAAGTGATGGTAAAAACCAATCGCCACAGGACTGATATAGCATTTAATCCCGCAAAGATTCATAATTAAGGAAAGTTAAATGACTGTGTTAACAACACTTACTAATGCTAAAACAGAAATGGACTGAAATCACCTTAGCAAAGGTGGAGTTAGGACCGGTCAGAGCAGACTCAATCCATGCTGAAGTGCCTTCTCCCAGACATGACACAGGAATACGACTGCCTTAATTTCAGATCTAGCCAAAGCCACCATTTCCTGCCTCCTGCTCTAAGCTGAGTCAACCTCAGTGCTCGGATTCTATAGTGGTCCAGGGCTGAAGTCAACTTAGCCATTTGAACTGGAAGCCCCAAGTCCTAGTCCCAGACGTTCAGGGCTCAGCTACGGCAAGAAAGTGGCAATACAGTTAGCACATGCTCAGAGGCATCCATTAACAGCTTGCATGTTTCAGTGCTGAACCCCAACCTTTTAAAAACAGGTTTCTCTAGCTGAGCCCTAACTCAGTCCTAAAGGTTGGGTTGCCCCACATCTACCACTATCATTATTCACTATTACCTGACACATCCCTGCCCTTAATCTACTGGACAATGCTGTTTCTTTAGATACTCTTCTTTTGCCATCCTGAATTCTTCAAGGATGCTTTGTTGCCCTGAGAAGTTAATGCATAAGAAGTGGCCAATGCACACAAACATAAACAGTCCAAGAAAGAGAGAAAGAACAACATAGGCACCCTCTGCTATGAATGGTTGTGGAAGACAAGATTCCGTGGCTCTGCTGCTGCCACAGAATTGTTGCCTAATTTCAGAGTCATGGTAGAGAGACTGTTGGGGCTGAAGAAAATCCAGTGGTCATCTGTTCCAATCCCTGGGCTCTAATACAGTACAGTGGTACCTCGGGTTACAGACGCTTCAGGTTACAGATGCTTCAGGTTACAGACTCCGCTAACCCAGAAATAGTACCTCGGGTTCAGAACTTTGCTTCAGGATGAGAACAGAAATCGTGCTCCGGTGGCACGGCGGCAGCGGGAGGCCCCATTAGCTAAAGTGGTACCTCAGGTTAAGATCAGTTTCAGGTTAGGAACGGACCTCCAGAACAAATTAAGTTCTTAACCTGAGGTACCACTGTATCTTCAGCACATCAGTCCCATTATAGATCAAGTCACATAATCCTAACTAGTACATGCCACAAGAAGTAACAAGAAAAGTATAACATAGCCCATGTAAAGCTGCCTTTCTTATCTAGTCCTTCCTCCAAGGAGCTCAGGATAGGGTGCTTGATTCCCACCTCACAACAACCCTGTGAGGTAGGATTAGGTTGAGAGATAGGGCTTGGGCCCCATGTTTGCAAAGCGTGCTTTATGGCTCAGTAGGATTTGAACATCGGTCTCTCCAACATTAGTCACCACCTCAGAGTAAATACTTGCTGCAGTAAACTTCAGCTATGCAAATTAAACAGTACAAGAGATGGCAAAATAAAAACGTGAAATGACGCTGGAGAGCCACAACCAGACCAGAGCAGACAACTGGGTTGCACAGATGAATGGTCTCACTCAGTACAGGACAGCTCCATATGCTCAAACTTATGCTTGGGCAGCAATATGACAAAGCCACCATCCTCTGTCCACTGCCATTATCTGACTAAGTGGGTTCTCCTTCGCCTGCAGAAGGTTTTGCCCCAAGAAACAAGCTAGGCTTCAAGGTGCCTAAGGAGTCTCAAGTCTTTTTTTCCTGCCACAAACAACAAAACTATGACATCAATGAGAAGCTGGAAAGCAATGTAATCAGAATTTTGACACTGCGGAATTTGGGTCTCAGCAAATCCTGAGAAGGAGAAGTTCATTGCACAAACTAATTGTTCCTCTTGTTGGAATCCCGCCCCCCCCGCCCCCCGTAAATTACACACACTCAGGGGTGCATATAAACTTCCCCATGCCAGTAGTTACTTCATGCACCTGACAAAGAGGACTGTGCCTCATCAGAGCATATGCCACAAGAAATATATTTATGTATTCAAGCAGTTTATATATAACTTGACTACAATAGCCTCTAAGCGGTTTACAAAGATACAATACAAAAATTAAAGATCAGTTCAAACCATTATGTCAAACTTCAATTAAAATGCTTGCTGCAATGGAAAAAGTACTCAGTATGCACTGGAAGAAGGACAATAGGAAAGTTTACTAACTTATTAAGGGGAGAAGGCACAAGCTGTTTTTGCTGCAACAGACTTAACATGGCTACCTCTCTCTGGCAGAAGACATTTGTGCCTATTTGCAAAAGCATGTTGAGGACTTTAGAAGTACAACAGATTCAAGTTCCACTCAGCCACAAATTCTGCTGGGTTATACCGTGTGTCAGCATAGCCACTAGCTCAGGGCTGTTGTGAGTGTATAAAGCTGCACCTTATACCAAATGGGCAATTGTACTTTATTCCAGTTTAATTTCACCTTCTTGTGTACAGAGTTACTCCCTTTGTGTAATACCCATTCAGCCTGGTATTGTCTTCTCTGACTGGCAATGACTCTTTGGGGTCTCAGAAAGCAGAGATATTTCCCATCACTTGCAGACTGATCGTTTTTTTAAACTGGAGATGCCAGGGACTAAGCCTGGAATGTTCCAGAAGCAAAGCTGTCTGTCTATGACTGGACAATGGCCAGTTCCCATTCCCCCCCTCCTGAGAAATCCACACTGAAAAGTCTATTAAAGGTAAAGGTACCCCTGCCCATATGGGCCAGTTGTGTCCGACTCTAGGGTTGCGCGCTCATCTCGCTCAAGAGGCCGGGAGCCGGCGCTGTCCGAAGACACTTCTGGGTCACGTGGCCAGCGTGAAGAAGCTGCAGCTGGCGAGCCAGCACCAGCGCAGCACACAGAAACGCCGTTTACCTTCCCGCTATAAAGCGGTACCCATTTATCTACTTGCACTTAGGGGTGCTTTCGAACTGCTAGGTGGGCAGGAGCTGGGACCGAAAGACGGGAGCTCACCCTGCCGCGGGGATTTGAACCGCCGACTTTACGATCAGCAAGTCCTAGGCACTGAGGTTTTACCCACAGCACCACCCGCGTCCCGAAAAGTCTATTACTAGTATTAAATACCATATCCATATGCTGTGATGTTTTATCTGTGCCAAGAGGCAACTTCCCGAAAAACAAAAACACACAGCTGCCTGACAGTCACTTCCTGATCTGAAACCTTCTAAGCTCCTGCTCCCCGCAACGAAGGGAAAGCACTCTGCACAGGCTCAGGGGCACGAACTGTTACCAAAGCCCCACGCAGCGCAAGCCCCGCCCCGCCCCCAGCATACGTGCCAGATTATGTGCTTTCTCTACTCCCTTCCCCGCCCCTTCTAAAAGTTCTGCAGTTCATTTGCATACTTTCCCCTCATTGGCTGAGCAGAAAGAGGAAGGAGCATAGGGGGAAAGCCCGCAGAGAGGAGGAGGGAGAGGGAAAAAAGGGGAGGAGACACCTTTGTTTCTCGGCTTTGGTTTGTAAACAAGAGGAAGTCTAGACTTCCAGCTGGAGCTTTTTCTGGGGGGCCACAGGTCTCTCTGTGGGGTGTCTCCCCCCACCCAAAATCCGCACCAACACCCTCGCCCTGACCTAGACGGGCCTCGGGGAAGCCAAGGGGCTCCATCAAAGACAGGCTTCTTCGGCATTTCTCTTCTGTCAGGTGAGATTGGTGGAGGGTGGCTAACGAAGTGGGCTCTGGAAGCAATATGCCACAATAAATTTGCTAGTCCTTAAAATCCCAAGAATACCGGTTTTGTGGGCGCCGGGGAGTGTTTACCTCTAATGGGAAATCGGGCTTTAGGGTGAGTGACTGCAGTGGGAGATTGTAAGCACCTAATCGCGGTGCAATAATCCGACCGATACAAATAGGTTTGGTGAATAACAAGGGATGGAAGACATTCCAGCGGGTAATTAATTATTTTGCTCCTCCTTACAGCAGGCACCTGTAATATGTTTCCCCGCATTGTTTTAGCAATGCCTGCCTGCACTTTGACCCACTACATAAATGATCTAGAATATGTTAGAAACAAAAGGGGGCATTTTTCCTAATGTAAAAGTATGCCCCCTGCTTGTACTGGATTTCAAAAGAGCTGTTACATACTAAAAAAAAAGCCTCTACTGGGAAGGAAACACTATACTGTATAGACAAAGGCTCTTAATTTTCAAGATCTTCTCATTCAGGATAAAATGGCACCCTTTATGTCTTGAGCGGTCTGTGTTGTTGTTGGCCCCTAGAATACACTGCCAGCGCAATATTGATTAGAGGCATGGTGCCAAATGGAATCCTAACTGTCTATGAGAACATGTAATTCTCTGTATTTCCCAGGAGCCAGGGTGATGAGCTAGAGCCAAATAAAGGAAATTTCCTTTTTTCCAGCTTGAAATTTTGATATCTGACACGTTTTCAATTTGAATAGATCCCTCCTCATCACTACTTAGCCTTGAGATCAAATTTGACATCTTTCATATTGAGGGACATAAAGGTATCTCTCTCTCTCACACACACACACACACACACACACAGAGAGAGAGAGAGAGAGAGAGAGAGTCTTCTGCCCATCACATTTTTATTTTATCATATTGTATTCATATTTTATCATACTGTATTCATGTTTCCATCATTACAAGTAATGGAAAAACATTTTGGCTGATTGGGTCTAATAGGGAAGTTTACCTAAAACTGGCAAACTTAGCAACAGTTGCCTACTTCTAACCTACTGAATGAAAATCACATTATTTTCATTTGTCAGAGAATCCAACTAGAAATTTCACTTAATGAGTATTCAAGCCTTATGTTTATAAACTGCTATCAGACACCCCACTCTTTCCACCTTCCCTCCTTTTGCATACACATTACATGTTTTGTATTTAATGGATAAGGATATTATTAAAGGTACATTTTGTACATTGGTAATATTTTGTAATAGATTTTTTGGGGGGTGGGGAGACCTAGGCAGCAACCCTATACACACTTACCCAGAAGTAAGCCCCACTGAACTTAATGGGCTTCCTCCAAGTAAACAGGCACAGAACTCCATTGTAATATCTAACTTGGTTTACCCTCTCAGTCATGGCCCCTCCCTCTTTCCCGAGAGGCTCCTCCCCAGTATTCTGTTAACCCCTCCCTCCCTACTTCTTGAACCACACACTGTATAACATATTTTCATAAGAAACAGATAGCTTAAATATTGTATCCTACCCACATTCATGTCTTACTTTTCATTACTATAGAAAATATGAATGCAAGGTTTAAGGTCAAGTCCAAATTTAATGTGGAAACTGCCATCTTTGCCCTAAAAAGGAAGAGACCAAGGTCAAGACAGGCCCTGGGATTGAATATACCTATTTACAAGGTTGCCATATTAAAGCACCTTAAGAAACTCCTCCTTCGCATTGTACTGCGTTTGCATGTAGTGGTCCATTGTTTTCTGCCATGTGAAAGAAAGTCCCCATTGTCTGATGAGGTCAACATGTAAAGTGCATTATTATGGAAATTGAACCCTTGTTCATATCCTGAGCGCCTTTGATCATCAAAGTGGAACCTAGATTACTTTATTATCATTTGTATCTAGCAGATGGTCAACCACACATTTATCTGCTAAATAAAATGCCTACCTGTTAGCTAGTATTTTTCACTGCCCATGGGGCAATGCTGTATTTTGCCCAGAAGAGGAACTAAATCACAGACTGCCCCTTTACCAACCATATGCTCTCCAGTAATGAGATAAACCTTTTTGTTTCGAATTTCTCTACAGTTTGGGGAAAAGTTTCACAGAGAATTGGGGAGGGGGCCACAGAGGTTGTATCCCAGATGTAAAATAAAACCCCTTTCTTTTACCTCCCTTTTTTCATTCCTTTCAGTTTTGCCTCTACCACCTCTCCTCTCTTTACCATTTCCTCTTCCAGTTGTTTGATCTCTGCGCACACACCTTGTTCCTCTGAGCCACTATTGTAGCACTTTTTTCTCTTCTTTTACCCCACCCCTAAACAAGGAAAAACACCGAATGTCTACTTATACAGGAGGTGGAGACCAGAGCAATACAGTAATTTGCAATAAGAGCAAAGAGGGGATGGGAAATCTGGAGGGCGCCGGGTCTTTTGCATCATAGAGTGACCCTAAATGTTGCTTCCCTTCAAAAAAAAACCCCAACCTTCTCAATTCAACTCCCAGTATTATTTGTTTGCAAAGATGTGGAGCTTCAGCCACCATTTTCCCCAGCTCAGCATTCCCTTGCCTGGTTTGTTTCCTTTCAAGGAACCGCCTCTCTTTCCCTCCCCCATACCATGTTCCAGACTCCCTCCCCCCCTCCCCAGCCACTTCCCTTTGCAAAGCAAGCATCCCTCCCTCCCTTGCAAAGGGCTCTTCCTTTGCCTTCCTCCCCACTCCATTCCTCCAATGCACCATTCATTTAAGGCACGTTATTTCTGCTGGCCTCCCCTCTCCCCGTCTGGTCCTTCCACCCCATTTATCCGCAGGCTGCTTTGTT